>NC_142737.1:22612500-22687500 GCF_051943395.1 Hippocampus bargibanti
ATTGATGAAGAAGTCGATACAATTATCAAAGAGAAAGCACCTACAAGGGATCATTCCTCAAGATGGTGAAAGAAGCCTGTCTTCCTCATCAAGTGTTTAATGCTGAGGAAACCGGACACTCCATTCCATCAAGCCATTAACGACCATCACAAAGGTAAATAAAATGACTTTATTGTATAGTGCAGTTTATTTCTTTAATCATAATACTATAGCACATTTATTATACATAAAATAAGGTATATTTTGTGTAGTTTTAAGGCTTAGAAAATTAGAAAGTAGAAAATTATGTTTTATGGCAGGGGTCTCAAACTCAAATTGACCCGGGGGCCGCTGGAGGCAGAGTCTGGGTGAGGCTGGGCCGCATCAGGATTTCCACAAGAAAATCACAGATAAAACATTCCAACGTTCTCAAAATCTTTATTTTTAACACACAAAAAATGAATTAAATGAATAAATGGAAAAACGAATAAAAATAAATCAAGTAATAAATACATAAAATAATTATAATGATCATAAGGCAGATACAGACAACAGAAAAAAACACAGGAAAACTATTTATTTTAATAAAGTTTCAAATGTCTGTATTCACAGTTCTTTAACCTTTAACTTTCTTAACATAAAGAAAATATTGAACATGAACTGTCCTAAACATGGCTTCTCTTGCCTACTTGTTCAGCTCCACACACAAGTTTCATTCATATCAATCATGTGGGCCGCACTAACATTAATCTTTCATGTCAAGGCGGGCCGCAAAATATTCTTTCGGGGGCCGCAGTTTGAGACCCCTGTTTTATGGGGACCTGGGAACGGATTATTCTCATTTTAATGGTTTCCTATGGGAAATTAAGTTTGGGATACACACTTTTCGCATTACACACTCTGTCTAGGCATCAATTAAGTTCGTAAGACAAGGTCCCACTGTATTTTGAAATGGACTGGACAGTTTCTGTGATAGTTTATATGCCCACAAATGCAGATGTACCATGGTAAATGTAACCATTTTATACTTTGACCGGTAGTTTGAATGGCACCGTCTGTGTGGTGCATAGTCGCACAATGGCGGAGGGGACAACTGTATTTAAAAACAAAAAAGAGGTCCTGCCGAAATAAATGTCTCAGACATGACAATGGCCCAAAAAATGGAATGTACTGTCAGAATTATTTTGTCTGGCGGTTAAGGCTTGTTCATTTCATTTCATTAAATGAATTGTGAACAAATGCAAAAGGCATTTGTGTATCTCCTTTTGTGTCAAATCCTTTGTTGCCATGTGAACAGGCTCCACTCGCTTTTGCTGTTAATCTACTGTGGTATTTCATATGTTGCTTTGAGACTCCTGGATAAGGTTTTGTTTAATAGTGTCTCTTCATTTCTGTCCCTTAGACTGTCTGTTCATATTCCCATATCTTCACTGAGGCATAATTATTCTAATAGTGCCGTTGTGTAATTTTCAGCGGGAGCAATCAGTTTTCATTGTGTGCACTCGCTCTAATTGCCAAATCATGATCCCTAACAAGGGATGAAGCGCTGATTGAACTGAGCGAAAAGACAGCATGTTTGTGATGAATCATTGCGTTAATCCAGTGTGATCAGATGATTAATGATGCTAAATTTAGTTTTACTAAGAGGTATAAATGTTGCAAACTGTATTGTGTACTGTGACCATTATGACGATTGCAATGACTCCCGATTAGATTTAAAGGTTATATAACTTCCTTTTCCAATTAATTTTTAGTCTCAGATTGGTCGTAATGGAAATATTTATTTTTGTCCAAACATCTCAGCACATGTCTGATTTCTAGTGCACACTTTCACCCACTGAGTGTAGCCAGTGCTGACGCATTAAATGACAGTCATGCCTAGGGATGGCTTGTAATCTTTGGCGCCACACATGCCAACATAATCTGACACAAGGATCGCTTCAGGACACAAGCCAGCCAGCAGAGTGCTGCATTTTCCAGATAACCTGTGTTGACTCCTTCACCATGTCCACAACAACTCATCAGGGAATGAATCGATGCACTTGAACACTTTATACTCATCAATATGACTCTTAAAGTTGAGCTTTTTAAATATCCTACTTTGACGAATTATGAAGTACCTATAGGTAACACTAATGTGTTGTCAATAATTGCTCTAATGGGGAACTCTGGGCATTTATATGCACAATGTAAAATTTACAAGCTTCATCCACATATGCAGGGCGACCTTGCTTTCCCACCAGGATGACAATATGATAATAGTGAGGCACAAGTAGACATCTGTGCAACTCACTGCGCTGTCTTGTTTGTGCACTGAATTGACTTGCTCGGGAGGACAAATGGGCCTTAACTGAATATCCTGACACTCAAATACATAATTTAGTCACACATTCCTCACTTGACTGTCATGCATCAATGGCAGTTAGTTCTATGTTGTTAGAAGAGTAGCCCCCCCCCCCCCCCCCCCCCCCTCAAATAAAAATAAAATAAACTGCTCATTACATCAGAGGGGGTGGAGTAATACAGGGTAGCTGAGTGAGTATAAATGGAACGTCACACAAGAGTCCTCTGTCGGTGAAGAGAGCCCAAAGACCTTTGCTGGAGTGCTGGCTTCCCACCATTGTGTAAGTAAGATGGGATGTTGTAAACGTTCTATGTTTACTAACACACTCACATTTTCGTCTTATTGAAGACTTTGCTTCACCACACCAGCAGCATGGAGACCTCCAGCACAACGTAAGAACTTAATAGAGTGCATGTGCATGCACTCTTGGCACGAGCAAGTGGAAATCTAAATTAATTTGGGGTGTTCTGTATTCTACATACATATATGTAAACGAAATGCCCGTCTGCGTATGTTGTAGTCTTGATCCCACTTTTATCTATTTCAAGTTTCCTTCCCATATTTGGCCTTGGCTCAATGGCTCAGTCGGCTGGGCTTGTGGAGATTGCCGTCAGGCTGTGTCTGAACCAACGTAAGCAGTTGTGTCCTCACGTTTGGGTGCCCATCTTGAAACCCCTGCGGCCTTGCATCCGCTCCACATTTCCAAAGGCTACATCAGCTGACATCCTACGCCATGTTGGTCCAACCCAGACGTACACGGGTTACTTTGAGAACTTGGAAAATGACAATGATGTTTTGGCCCCAGTCAAGAACAAGCATGTGGTTTTCGCTGACTCCAAGGGCCAGTCGTTAACAGATGTGCGAATCTTTTCTGACGAGGAGGACCACTCCGACCTCGACCCTCTGCCCTCCCTCCAAGGTTTGGTTAAGATGACTGAGGCTGGTTACAGCTGCACAGTCAGCACCTGCTGCCCAGGTACACGGCTCACACTCGGTTTCCCGCAGCCGTCCGCTAATTTCCAGGCCTTTCGTGCTAAGCTTGCTCAGAACATGGTCACCCTGGAGAATTGCACGGTCACCGAGCAAAACCTCAGAGGCACCGCCCGAGTCCAAAACATCAGCTTCCAAAAAGATGTGTGTGTGCGTATCACCTTTGACTCGTGGCGGAGCTACACTGATGTACCTTGCACGCACCTGCAGCAGCGCTTCGGAGGCCCGCAAACAGACATCTTTCAGTTTGACGTAGACATACCCAAAGTGCTTGATGCAAAGAGGAAGATAGAATTTTGCTTAAGTTATTCACCGGGAGGGCAGGCTACTACTTTTTGGGACAACAACAATGGACAGAACTACACAATTAAGGTGTGTGTGAGCTCACATCTCTGTCAAAATTAGAGAAGCAATATGTCATCAGGCTTTAATACATAATCAACTTTTTTAGACTTACAAGTTTCTTTTATTTATTATGCATTGTTTTTTTCCTCTGACCTTTTGTGTATTCATTAAAAACACTGTTGATTAGTTGTTCATTTTCATTGAATACCAATGTTTTATTTGCGCAAGTCAACACAGAACACAGACTACTCCATTCATCACTGTTGTAACAGAGGGTCGGGGATTTCTTTCACTTTGGATTCGCAACAGGACATTGATACAGTACTTTGTCAGGGCTAAATCCAAGCCCCTGAACAGGATACAAGATCATCTTAGCTCAGGTCTGGTCTGGTAAACTATCTGACTGATAGCAGGAGGCTTTGAACACTCATTATCCTAATCACACAGAAAACTGGAGAGTGGGGACTGAATCCTTGTTGAATATGTAAAATACACATGTTCAAACACATGACGAATCAGACATATGACGGACTCGCATAAGTGAATCAAACACTGTCTAAGTCACACATAAAATAAAAACAGGCATGTGCAATATGTTTTTAGGGCAACATTACATTAATTCAAGCTTGTGTCTGGCAATGTGAAAGCGACTTGAAATTAGTGCTAGTTAGTGTATACAACAATATACGTATGTGGTCACCAAAGAGAATCTAACCTTCAAGCGGTGGTGCAACCTGAGTAGAGGAGAGTGAAGTGATAGGGGATAGTCAAAACAGGTCAGCCCATGTTGTCAAAGCGCACGTTGCTACGCAAAATTTCAATTGTGGGTATTTATTCCACCAATCCATTTTCTGTAGTGCTAGTTCTCATTAGGGAAATGGATGAGCGAGAGCAAATCCGAGCTAGCTGCACATACACTGGACTGCAGACAAACTTTCAAATGCACACTCACCACGATGGAAAATTCAGAAATTTCGGCAAACCTAACATGAATATTTAGAAAGTGTGGTGAGGAGCTGGAGTACCTGGTAAAATTGACACTAGCACTGGGAAACATGCTAACTCCACGTAGGAAGGTCATGGCTAACATTAAAACTAGAAAGCTCATAACAATGACGCAATTGTGGAACTAGATGGCGCTTTTGCAACTGTAGTATTTATTGATTTTTTTTTCTTTTCAAATTTGGAATCGCTACAAATTTGGCTGCTGTATGACTGCCACTAGCTGAAAATAATACAATCAAAATAAAACACCATCAAGAAACCAAGGATCAATGATACAATTCTTTAGTACTGGTGAATGAAGATAAAATGTTCCGTTTCTAGCTGCCTATGGTGGATGTTTGTGAGATCGACTTCAATTGGAAACACCTACTCTAGACTAGGAAGGAGGGAGAGGTGAAAGCAGCATGCACAGCCCCGGCGAGCTGTTATTTTCCTCTGTGCTTTGGCCAACACGTGACGAGCTTCATTTCTTCCATTCTGAGAAGCTTGGTTGTCCCCCGGCCCGTCCTAAATTATCATGTGGCTCAGCGGCCGACGCTGATGTTGCACACTTTGCAGCTGGGGTCTTTCTTGGCGTTGGCCGTAGTTAAACTCATGAGCTGGTGGTGACCACTGATCAGCTCCACGGTACCTTGATCCAAACTGACCGGCTCTGTAAAAAGCACCTCAAAGATGACATCACTGGCATGGCAGTAGCGCGGCTCCTCCCCTGACCTCTGGGGGGCGGTGTATGTTAAAAAAGGGTTGCAGGCCAAGTCCAGCATTGGGAGGCGGCTTCTGCAGAAGTGGTCTCCTTCTGTTCCCACAGGGGCAAGCACCAAAACCACATAGTGGTAGGCTGTGTACATGCAGTAGAAGTCAGCAAAGTACAGAGAGACGTTTGGGTTGAGCAGGTGTCCGGCTGGGATCTGGAAGCGCAGAGGGCCGTACGGAGAGTCTTTGGGGGGGAGTCCTGTATCAAACTCAGTGTTGCAGCTAAAGAAGACTCCCTGCAGTTTGCCATTTATAGGAGAACCATGACTCCCACTTGTATCTTTAAGGGCAGGATGCATCAGACCTGCAAACTCCTTTCTAATCCAATCATCCAGAGGAGAAAGCACCATTATTTCTAGGATTATATTTCTACTCAGTCATTTATTCTCGTGCCATTGTAATGATGCACTTACCTGACGCAATTAAAGTAATCTGGATGCTGATTGCGATAAAACACAGAAAATTTCAACAGCCTTCCCGCAGAGCCTTTGGCCTTGTCGAGAAGCTGCTGAAGGTGTTCTATGGCGTAGTCTGTCAAATTAAAAGGAGCACTATAATCATTTCAAAAGTCTGCTGTGCTTTCAAATGCTAATGACCCTTCAAACAAAGAGGTACTTTCTTTTTACCACTTATTTTTGTCGACGCTTATGTAACAATTTATGGGATACATTAGCCTCACTCTGGCTGTCAGGCGCCTCACCTCCTGTGCAGAACTCCACCACTTGGCTCCACTCTGACACTAAGTACTCGCCATCGGGCTGTCGAACCGCAGTCTGCACGGCAACACAATACTCTGTGCTGGGACTGAGGAACCAGTGGCCCCTCACCGCCATGGGCAGGGGCACAGCCTTCGCCACTAATTTGGTTGGCACATCCTGGAGGTCAGAGCACAAACATTACTGGATGTTGTTTCCATCATTAACATATCAAAGGGAATTTTCATGGCTATGTAAATTAAGCCTTTCCCGCAGTAGGAGGCATTGATATCATGATATTCCTTTCAAGTTCAAACGGCTATAACTTCAGAACAGTTCCTTTGGATGATAATGTAACTTTCTTTTACTCTTTTATTAATATTCAAGAAACAGATTGAACAAAGGATTGAACAAAATGTTTTTAAACGACAAATTGCGAGTCACTCTGAAATTGTGTGTTATCTAAAATGTCAATAAAAGAAGGAAATAGCATACCACGGTGTCTTGAAAAAGTCTTTTAGTCCATTCATTGTTCACATTTCTTACAACAACAAATGTTTTGAATTTAGATTTTACAGTATGTACCGTATTTTCCGGACTATAAGGCGCACCGGAATATAAAGCGCCTGCAATGAATGACATACTAAAACTTTTGCAATATATAAAGTGCATTGGATAATAATAATAATAATAATAATAATACATTTCATTTATAAGCGCCTTTCAGAACTCTCAAGGACACTTTACAGTCACACTTGGGAAAAAACAATTTTTTTCCCAAGATGGCGGCGCGTGAACACGCAGCGGCTCCTCTCTCTCCCGACAAATTGCCGTTTTCGTGTTTATTGTGTTTGTTAAAGTCATTATAAGTGGCTTGCACGCTGGATCAGAGAGGACAGTAATTTCATCTGGGCTGTATGTCATGCATATTGGCATATTTGACAATAAAGCTGACTTTGACTTTGTGTGGGGGCATACAAAGTATATTTGATATTGAACTGCAACAAAATATCCACTTGCCGATGATGTCCAGTTGGCTGCTGCAAAGTAAGAATTTAGAGACCGCTTTTAACTGCCATAATGCATTTCTGCCTGAAAATTTGGACTAAAGTCAAGTCTATTTTCTGACCCCAAATTGTTAGGTGTGCTTGAGATGTGCAACACAAAATGTCCTTGATTCGAGGTGTTGAACGGCCCACAAAATTCTCAACACTGTAAATTCGATTTGCCCTGGCATGAAAATGAAGATGCGGCAGTTTTTAGGCCAAGCCCGTCCGTCTATGTAAGCAGCACACTTGGTGTGTTGCTGACCTAATGTTGTCATCAAAATGTTGTTAATGATGTGCATTAGCAGCGATTTCCACAATAACTGATCTATGCTACAATGTAGCATAGATGCTACATTTGTGGTAAAACGCGAGTACAAGTGAGTCACAGGCCCAGGGCTGTTGACCGCACTCATTTTTCTCCAATGTCCATTCACTTTACCAGACATTTGCGGATCGGCTTTTAACTATTTAATCCTACTGTTGTAATGCCAAATTAATTTTAAGATCCATAAATCCCAACCAGGTAATAGACAGGACCACGGGTCGTTTGGTGTCATCTCACCCTGTGTTTAAAGCGGTTTGGATCCCTGCATTCTTTGCGGCTCAAGTCAATAAAGAAGTGTGTGGCTCTGGCTGTGTCCTCGGCAGTCATGTCCCACACGATGCGAAACGAATCACATGTCACCTCACATATTTGAATGTTGCAAGGGGTAGCGAGAGTGATCTCCATTTCTGTAAAGGGATAAAACAGGAAATTTGAACTAAATATCATGGAATATCATTTTCTAGAGCCCTTTCATTAAAATCACTGTCACATATTTGCATAGGATAATCTCTTGAGCCTTGTGAATATTTCAGTTTATAAATATGGCTGCTCTACATACAAAGTAGATGGATGCAAATAAATACAGTTCAATGTTTTTTTTTTATTCATCAGTGAATTGTAAACACTGCTCAGTACTTATTCCATCAACTAATAGGAGATGCACTTTGTGTTTTACTACATTACATTTGAAGAAACGCGTTTGTATTCATTTATTTTCTCCCTTAACTCATTGATACAGTACATGCTTGTTCTATTCACAATTCCACAGTTAGCCTATGAATCTTTTAAAAATAGGTTTGACCACATCTGTATTTCATATCGATGATTAGTTATAATATTATGCTCTTTCTGTCAATTTAGTCTCTTATATGACAAAGTACACTCGTTGAAAGACTTGCAAAGTATCACACGCAATGCTTTGAAAGCTTAGTAAGGTTTTCACAATTCTCAATTGTTATTTTAATTTTAGACGCTCATTTTTATTATTTTGAAGTGTATTGAAATTGATTTGACAATAATGTGCAGGTCTTTGGTGCAGGCGGTGAGGTTTCGATTCACCGCCGGTGTTCTAACACCCTGCCGACTCCAATCTTGGATTAAAGAAATTGGATGTTTTGCTTCACGTAAGACGTCCGTGTTGGACACCTTACGTCCAACTGTGTCACACTGTGGTGATCCCTAATGGGACAAGCCAAAAGTAATCACAACAACAATAGACATATTGTAATAGACATTATTATTGTTGGTACCACCTTGTAATGAAGCCATTTTAAGTTTGGTGTTAGATGTATCTATCGTTTTTTTTGTTCTTTGAGGGACTTCACGAAAATGTCAAACTGAAATATGGAGATGTATGCTAAGAAGATGGAAATACAGTGAAAAGGAACTACAAAGTCAAGACTGTCGTCATTATTCCTTGAAGTCGAGGCAAATTAAACATTCATCCATGGATCAACTTTCATTTTGTCCTTTGCTGCCTTTCTTCCTCTATTTCATGGCCTTAACTGACATTTCACATCATTATGCAACATGACACGCTTCCAGATGGCACACCTTTCATAATCACCTCCATCAGTCTCCAAGCAACTACATGTCAGCAGCATCCTTCCAGCTCTTCAATTGTAAAACAAATACATTTTATTGTTATCTATTTTTTTTGGACCTGCTGAGTCTTGTGTTTATAGTGATGGCTTGTCTTTTATTCGTCTGGCAGGACAGGACAAAGGCGAGATTTAGGTAGTGACTGTGGAAGGTGATGAATCACTCCTTGGTCACACATCAGCCGTTTCACTGCTGCACAAAGCTTTCAGTAGCAGCCCAGGGTCAGACACTTTTTGATGTGTGTTTAATTTGCTATCCACTTCATTTATCTGCAGCACAGCACGTTGCATGCTTCCTTTAGTCCGACCAATCCATCCCTCTTGAACTGAGCATTATGCGTATGTGTGCTTAAAATAACTGACGTACGTAGTTGTTTAGGAAGCAACCCGAATACACTCGTGATGCTGCATTACACATGGATAAACATGCTTTCACTGGCAGACTGTGAGGTCTGCAGAGGTGTTGTCCAGGCCTTCGATGATGGACAGGCTGCAGTTTCTCATTAAAGCTTGTCGACTGTGAAATGTGTTAGCCCATCCTTCATTGAAGCTTGATGAAGAAGAAAAAAAACAATTGCTCACGTTTCACCGCGGTTTATGCGCCCTTCATTTCCAAGTTTCTTCAGGAGCAGAAAGTGGGACAACAATAAATTCTCACAGGACACTCATCAAAGCTCGCTGCCTTTGAATGTTGTACTTCAAAATCCATTGAGTGCATGTGAGCGCAATTCAAATTCAGGTTTCCAAATCACTCACACATCCCTGTTTTCCTCATTTGTGCATCAGCCTGTGAAAAAGAGCCAATTACTCAGCTGCAACGCTAACTGGAATAGCCAGCTGCTCCAAATGAGGCAATTTGGGTCTGCCTGATGGATCTGACAGAAAAACATCTCATTAGTTTAATTATTTGTGTGAGCTCCACATTCAGATTAATGAATGCACGCCAGCAGATAGGGCACAAAACCAGAGATCACAGTCTTTTCGTTTTCGTCCATTAAATATATAAACAAATAATTGCATTTTCCACCTACATTATATTTCAACTACTTTTTCATGTCCCAGTGAATATATGCATGTTTAGAGTGCTTGGGGTTTGGTATTTGGGTGTCGTCTCTCCTGCGTTAATCCTCAGTCTATAATACATTTGGTAAAGTTTGATTTCCAAGTCAAAGAGTCGAATCAGCATCACTCTCTGTGGAATGATAATAAATTCCGTGGGAACTCAATCCAAAAGGGGCAGAGTGTCAGTGCCCCCAACAAATGCAAGCATGAATGAGAATAGCATGAATAACATAAACGGACTAGAAAATACTCATCGTAAAGGCTTGAGAGGTATCAAATGCTGAAAAATATACACAGACATGCAGTACACAGCTGAGAATAATGACAACAATTGTATAACATTTCACTCAACGGGGAACAGATGTCACAGCACAAAATATGATCATTTCTACAATGTCAAGTTAGAATAGAAAACAAATCCTTACTTGATTGTTGCTGAAGGTGTAATTGAAGATTTTAGGTGTGATTTTCTTTTCCCGATTCTAAGCCTCCTTATTTGCTGCAGTCACCAATAGATCCCCCTGCAAAACTGATTAGGAGGTGAAACCAACATACTGGATCCTCTCTCACTCCATCTCTTTCTCCCCTGTGCTCCGTCTGTTTCTCTCATCTGTGTGTGTGTATGCGCACGTGTGCCACACAAACACTCACCCATGCCCCTCCACCCCACCGCCAGTCTCATTTTTTGCTGTGGGCTTTGAGCATGATGTTTATTTGACTCTTCCGGAGCTGCACGGCCATGATACATTCACAGCTAAATGAGGTGAGGCAAAAAGAGAATTGTCAAACACGACAATATCGTCAGCATGTTTGCAACACTGTGTCATCTGAAAGAAGGTATACGCTGAATAATGCCGCCACACGCATTTTAGTGACATATGGATACACAGGGTGTGATAAAACAAACAAAACATAGAACAAGACATTAAAGTCAGCGGATATTAAAACCATAGTTCATGTGATGAGATGCCCTAGTACCTAAACAGCACTTGCGCCAACTGCATGCCATATGGACCTACTCCATAGAGCATAATCCCCCTGCCCGCAACCGACCCTCATAGCCCATCCTCTGGCAAATGATGCCACAATGTGAGGCCAGAGTAAGCAGATTTGCACTGGCGTTCGTTGTAAAGTGGGATTTTTGTGTTGCTTCCTTGGGTCAACATTTAGGATTTCACCAAGGATTAAAACAGTGATGGGGAGAGACGCTCTACTCAGATTAATGGCTGTAATCTCTCTTTAAACAATGGAAATGGATTTAGGGCAAACATGACAATAAAAGAGATATTGACCAACGTTTTTCTGCTATCTTTAAAAACAAGTACTCTTCTTCTTTTCCTTTCGGCTTTTCCCTTCAAGGGGTCGCCACAGCGAATCAGTAACCTCCATCTTCAGAGGTATGATACGCATGTTTGTTTTGGCCCATCTTTTACGTCGGATGCCCTTCCTGACACAACCCTCTGTATTTATCCGGGCTTGGGACCGGCACAAGAAGACTTATGTCCCTTTGTGGCTACAGAACAAGCAACTCGCACAGTAAAAGGCTCCCAAACACAAAATGGTCAGCAGCACAGCAACAACCAAAAAAGCAAAACTATACTCACCATTTGATGACAATGCTCTGATGTCAGTTAAGAAACAAAAAAGTGACGTCGGTTAAAAACAAGTATGTAACATAAAAATGAACTATATAAATACAGTAAACTATCTATATGTTTCTATTTACAGTTTAGATCCAAGGAATACAGAAAATTCATGTGCGCACTCACCATCCTTCATCAGGTACAGCAATTGAATGAAACTTCACTTCAAGTAGCCTATTTTGTACAATATACTGTAAATCTTGACAATCTCAGACAACAATTCAGTTTCGGCTTTTCCCTTCAAGGGGTCCCCAACAGCGACTCAGTGTCCTCCATCTTCAGAGGTTTGATTCGCATGTTTGTTTTGGTCAAGCTTTTACGTCGGATGCCCTTCCTGACACAACCCTCTGTATTTATCCGGGCTTGGGACCGGCACAAGAAGACTTATGTCCCTTTGTGGCTACGAAACAAGCAACTCGCTGAGTAAAAGGCTCCCAAACACAAAATGGTCATCGGCACAGCAACATTCAAAACAGCGAAACTATAAGAATTCAGTTATCAATACGATTATTATTATGCATATTGTATGCATTTGTGCAACATTTTCCGATGTGAGCATTAATGGGGTCAATTATTTGATGAATTTGATTCAAGTGATCTTCTATGGTCTCTCCTCAAGAGCCGCTCTCTTGCCTGTATTCATCTTTGCATGCTGCAACAGACCAGATGCAAGTGATTGAATAAATAGCAAGGGCTGCAGAAACTGCATAATGATGTTGATTATTTAAAACGGAGGTGTCAAAGTCATTTTTTGCCGCGCGCCACATTGTAGTTATGGTTTCCTCTCGAGAGCCGTTATGAATTTGGGGAAGCCGTTAGAATGTTTTATCCTCTCCACATCGTACATATAGAGGGCACAACAAATTGATGAAGCACTAGTTTTCAAATCTGAAGTCAAGAATCATAACTGTCATTGTGATTTACATCCAAAAATATGAAATTTTGGTTAGGATCTTAGCAATCATCATTGAATTTCACAAGTTTGATTTGCTTTCTCGGGCCGAAAAAAATGATGTGGCCTTGACTTTGATACTAGTGATTTAAAACAATACATCCAGCAAACAAAGACCCTTGTTATAGCCAGATAAACTTGTGATTTACAAGGTTAAATAAAACCTGTCAACCCAATTAAAAACACAAACTTGTACAAATGCTGGTAAATTCTGCAAATAGTGAATTCAGTTTGTTGGATTTTGCCCCCGAATAATATGAGCGGTATGAAATTTGGCCTTATTTCACTCAGATCACTCGTGGGTTTGAGCGGTAGGCACACCTTGAACCGGTTGCCAGCCAATCGCAGGAAACACATCGACAAAGAAGTTGAAGAGAGTGGCCTTACCCCCCAGAACCTGCAAAGATTGTTCAGTGCTGCACGAACTCTTCAACAACTGGCAAGGAAATATATGACAACATGGTCAGAGCCATCGATTTCACTCACGATGGCTTCAGTCATGAGTTATACAAGAGCATTTTAGAGAGAAAACGCCAACAATTACTGATCACAATGTTCCTCGCCCATTGGAAATCTTCGTCTGAGGCTTCTGCAGGAGCCTACCTGCTTTCTGCAACTTAACCTAATTTACAGTACAGGTATATGTGCAGTGTTTATTTTTCCCAAGTAGGCAGCCGTCAACAAGTGCTCTTCAAGAGCTTTGTTTTATACTGTTTTTTTTTACCATTAGTTTTGTCACATAGTGTTTGTGGTTTCATCGTGTGGAACTGCTGTGGGCTGTTTATCGCGTTTTTTTCGCCACGACATTTGTCAAAGACGAAGAATCTGCTTGAGGGTTTGCCTTTTTGGCAGCGCTGTTTTGATTGGGAGGAACGTGTGCGCCATTTGACTGTCAATGCTGGACAGCCTCAGGGCTCTTGTGTTTTGTTGTGCCTGTAACGGACAGCATTTTTCACAGCTCCGTTATGTTCAGTGGAGATGTCGGCGCTGTTGAACAGTCGCCCTTGGTGCGGCTGAATGGATGGGTGCTGAAGTTGAGGATTAGGAGAGAGGAGAACCGGCGCGGAGAGCCAATGTATATTTAGAACTGAGAGATGGCCTTTGGAAATGAAATGGATTTACATAGGAGAAGAGAAGTGAACCAATCGTTTTTTTCGTTAATGGATGCTGCAACATCTTGTTGACTTTGAAACTTGGCTTGTAGCAGACGAACTGCATGATTGTCCATGTTTTGTGTATATTATTTTACTTTATGTTAACAGTTTTGTTAAGCGTTTTTTTACAGCTTCAGCTGTTGTTAAAGCGCTACATAAATCAATATCTACTTTATTGTATTGTTTCGACGCTCAGAGAGAGAGAGAGAGAGAGAGAGAGAGAGAGAGAGAGAGAGAGAGAGAGAGAGAGAGAGAGAGAGAGAGAGAGAGAGAGAGAGAGAGAGAGGGGTAGGTTTGTTTTCTGGGGGATATTTGCAACGGGAAATGTGTGTCTTAGCTCGATTAACATTGTTTATAAAATGTTTATATGGAATAAATCAGGAATGGGTTATGCGTCCCTTTGCGCAGTGGCGACTCGTATCAACTTCGGCTGATGACACCCGGAAGTCAGATGTGAGCGGCGTTTGAGTAAGCAACATTTAAACAAGTCATCCTGTCGCGAAGCTTGTTTCAAATGTAGAGTTATTGTCGTCTCAGGGTCAATACGCTCCAGCAACGTAAGTTTATGTACTTGTGTCTTCGTTTGTGTGTCAAAAGACAAACATTGCAACGACACATTTCTTGTCGTCGGTTTGCCGGTAGTGTGTGTTGGCCACGTGTGTGGACGCACTCAATGTGTACTGCGGAGTTGACCCTGCATACGTTCATATTAACCACGACTTGTCACCGAAGGCTGTTGCTTTTGTTGACCTGTCAAAATAAGTGTTATACGTCTGCTCTAACATATGTATTGCTTGCACAACATTGGTTATCGGGTTATTACAATGCCAAGTTATATTTGGACAATTGCTTTTCAAATTCAAATGTCTGCCCATAAATCTGACTTTTTTTGCCCAAACTGACTCATTTTTTAAAGTAATGTTGTTGTAAATCTACAATATTTAATGGATCTACTGTACTTTATTTGGAACCCCCTTTCTTTAATTTATGGATATTAGTGAAAAAGGAGAGCACACCCACCTCACGGTGCAGAGGTGCAGGGTTTGATTCCTGCTCAGGCCTTCCTGTGGAGTTTTGATGATTTCCCCATATCAGCGTGTGTTTTCTTTGGTTTCCTCCCACATTCCAACAACATACATGTCAGGTTCATGGAAGAGTCTAAAATTCCCCCTAGATATGAGCATGGATAGTTGTTTGTCTTTGTGTGCCCTGCGATTGGCTGGTGTCCTCGCCTACTACCTGAAGACGGCTGCAATAGTGAGGATAAAGTGAGGATAATGCAATTGTGGGGATGAAATTGTGAGGATAAAGTATATCAGAAAATGGATGGATGGATGCATGGACTGTATTCTTTGTTTTTGGTACTTGGGTGGAAATTTTGTGGCTTGTAGATGTCGTCACCTAATTTCCATCACATTTTATTAAATTGTTAAGGATGGCCGATTCAGGAACTGGTGATCCCAGTGGTCATCGCTTGCCAGCACCTGGAGGAATCGGGAGGAACCAGCTCATGGGCCGCCGACCACCTGCTGCCATCTCTGGGGGTCGCCTTCCTACGATGCGTTCCCGAGATCTCACCCTCGGGGGAGTGAAAAAGGTATATGTTCCCCGAAATGTTTGACTGCAAATGTCACTTTCCCTCCCCTTTCCTTAACCTCTTATTTTTCTTCCCATTTAGAAAACATTCACCCCAAACATTATTGGCCGGAAAGTTAGAGAAGAGTAAGTTCACAATAAGATTACAGCGGTGGGAAGAAATGGGTAAAACGCCTTCTGATAAATCTTGACTATGATTTTATGTTGGAAAGTGTCAAGGATGAAGGTGTGCAAAAGAGAGAACGGATGAATGCAACCCGAGGCAGAGGTCCAAGAGAGAGAGGCAGGGGCCGGGGTCGCCCAGAGATAATCCAGTCCCATTCTATTTTTGAACAGGGTCCAGGAGAAATAGCAATCAGAAAAAAAAGTAGGGATTTACAGGAGCATGTGTAACTACTATGTTTTGGCTTTGGATGATGTCATATGAGTAACGAATTTCCCCGGTGTATTTAAATGTCTAACAGATTATGAAAGTGAACGAGATGCCCCGAATGTCGGACCATCCCCCATTATCAATATCAAAAAGGAGAAGAGAGAAACTGAGGAAGAGACCAAAGCAATCATTCGCAAGCTGGAACAAGATGGCGTATGTATGGTTTAATATCTATAATGCACTGTTTTATACTTTTACTGTTTGTTTCGAACATTTCCCCCTCTGTGTTTTTCAGTTTATAGATGATCCATTCCTGAGGGGCGAAAAGAGGAGCTGTCCAGTCCAACTTCCTCTTGCTGTGTCAGGATGGGGTTTCAAGGAGGAATTCAGTGCGCCTACTATAAAAATTGAAAAGATGGATGAGGATCATCCCATGGAACCCGCAGTGGAAAGTACTTACTCGCTTTTGCACTACTCATTCTATTATTGAAGCTCGCACGGGTGAACACTAAGAAGTACATGTGTGAACAGCCGTAACAACTTAAAAGGTTATGGTCTTTAACTGCTGAAAGAGATTTAATTCTGTCAATGCCATACAGTACCCCACCCCCTCCCACAATAATTTTGTATTCCTGGAATTGTAGATATATTTTGTTATATCCTAATTAAAATACATAATTATACCAGGGATACACAATGACATCTTATTAAAATTGTACTATTTTACAATGTGATTCAAAAATATACATTCAATACATATACTGTATAATACAATGAAGTTGCATGGCCCGTTCAAATAATTGCCTGTCTTTGACTTGCTTTATGGGACCCTGTGATCAGCTCACAAGTCTAGCACACTTCTCTCAGACAGCGGCCAATGACCCTTTTTTAAAAACAGAAATAATAGCCAGCTTATTAAAATTACCAAAAATGTACATGTGGAATCTTAAAACAATGTCAATGCTTTAAAATAACTGAATTGAACTTATGAGGGAGAAAGGAAGTTCTTAATTGATTTAAAAACATTCCAAATGATGGCTGACTACACATAGGCTACAGTTTTATTCCTATTTGTGTGCAGCGTAATGGATAAACGCTGCTTCACCAAATATTCAAAGTTCCTCTTTGTTTCCGCAAGGGGATGCACATTTTCCACAAGAAAATGCCAATCCAGTACTTGACATGACATGTCTTGATACCAATAGAAAAAAAGAATGTCAAAACATTTTTCAGGCATACACATTTTCAACACCCTTTTAACTGTCACTGAGCAGCGCGCTGGGTGTATTTCCAATACTCCAGTCTATCAAATTTACTAAAATATACTTCCAATACTGTTATATTCAGGATAATTTGGATTGGATTGGATTGGATATGCCTTTATTAGTCTCACAGTGGAGAAATTTACATTTCACAGCAGCAAAGTGATGAAAGGAATGAAAGTAAAAAAACAAAATACATGAGCTGCTGGAAAGGCAGCCACTCTCGTGGCGCCGTCTTGAAGTCAAAAGAACAAAAAAAAAAACTAAATAACAAATAATATGACAGCATAGAGACAATATGACAAAACAAAGACACAGAGAGACATTCATTCTTCAGGACTTGCTGTACCCTCTTTGTGATGACATGAAGCAGTTCTAGATGAAAGAGGAGAGGATCAAAGCGTCTTTCCACCAGTGGATCAGGGACATCATGGTGGAACGTTTGTGAATTACAATTCAGATTTTCACATTAGAAACCCATGAGAAGTGAGGGTCTACCAAGTTTGAACATCGATTATACACGTGGTTGCTCACCAGTGCCTCTGAATATGAAAAAGCTCAAAGATCATTGTTTGTGCTTTTTTTGTAATACTCCCATGCTGGAGGAAAGGTGTGGAAAACCAATCTTTTTTATTTCAGTGAAGGAGGAGCACAAAGAAATACCAATAAAGAAGACTGAGGCTGCCTTCAAGCCTCCTCCACTCCCTGAGCCGGATGTTTTGCCAGACCTTCTTCACAAGTGGAGTCTTAGCAAAGGTGAGGAGCTGTTCTTCATCCAACTGCCTGACACGCTGCCTGGCCAGCCTCCTATCAAGGAGTACAAGCCAATAAAAACTGAGGTGAAATCTGAGGATGGTCATTCTGTCCTCCTGAAAACAGAGTCCCAGGTAGCTAAACAACAATACTGCATTGTAATAAAATGATCAAATGTATGTCTTAGTACGCTTTGCATATTTGATAGGAGGAGCAAAATGAAGATAACAGCTGTAATTTGAAAGATCTGCAAGAGGGTCTTGTTGGAAAGATGCTCGTCCGTAAGTCTGGTCGGGTGCAGCTCATAATGGGACAGATCATACTGGATGTGTCGCTTGGAGCATCATGCTCTTTCCTTCAGGTATGACAGGAGATAAATCATTTAGGTTGATCACTTTCCGTTTGACTTTGTCAAATGCTTCATAAACAACACTACTGTATTGTGTACATTCCTTTACTGTACTGAACTAGAACTCCACCCCACATGTCTCTTTTGAATTTGTTTCAGGAACTGGTTTCTGTTGACACTGAAGGAGGAACAGGTGAAATGACTGTTTTAGGAAATATCAAACACAAAATGGTTTGCTCACCAGATTTTGAATCTCTGCTGGAAAGCAGGTGATGATCATTGATACCCTTCGTGGTGGTCATTTGCTGTTTTGTGTCATATAAAAACGTGCTAACACTAAACTATAAAACTTGAACTTTTTTGCTTGAAGAATTCCTTGATGTGCCATATTTTGAATCTTCAATCATTGACTGTACATGGGTGTAAATGTGTGAATAAAATGATTTCTATTAAATGATGTGTGATTTATTTTGTTGTTACCAAAATGGCAAAAATCCTGTTTTCACACCTACTAGGCTCTCTAATAATTAATAAAACACCAACGCATCTGCGGGTTTGTACACCACATGTCACAATTTCACTTAATCCAAATTAAAATGTTTATACAGTACACAAGAGCATGTTAATAGTTCAGGAAAGGAGAATAACGATACTAGGTAAAATATATCCATTACACTCCATTATCTGAGGCACTTAGCTTCACAAAAGTGGTGGTCATGCTTGAGCTTATTTCAGCTAACCTCGGGCAGTTGTACGCCCTCGCTTGGTTTCCAGCCAGTCGCAGGGCTTTCATCAACAATTCTCACTGACTCCAAGACACAATATAAAGCGTTTGGATCGAATACCATGCATGAAACTAGAACATGCTAAGAAAACACAATGCAAGGCTCGGGGAAAGCATGCAAACTCCACATTACGGTGGCAAATCCTGGATTCAAACCTGTAAACCTTTCTGGGAAGTATTTAAAAAAATAGTTGGTCCGAATATATTGATATGACAACACCAGATCAACCAGATGTTCAATTAGCCGTATTATAATCATAGCGTAGTACTCACTTTTAAGCAGATGGTGTCGCTGTAGAAATAGCAATGTCCGGGGCCGGGCAGGCTGTGAAGATCTATCTGCAGGCAGCTTGGCGCCGACTAGTGGCCTATACGGTAGTCTGTTCACGTTGTACGCCGGGTGGAGTTTTATTTCAATCTCCGACAGAGAGACGTGATGCAGCGGTGTCACGACCGAAGGTGGGTATATCATCCATTATTTCATCCTTAACATGAGTTTTGATAATTACTGGGTTCACTCCACATAACAGCCAGACAATCTACGCTGACAACAAAAGCTTCGCTCAGCGGTTTATTCTCAGCCGTGACAGATAGCAAAAGCTAACCAACCCAAAGAGCAGATCCGATCCAGTCTAGCACACTGCTCGTTAAAATGGACTTTGGTCCCTGATGCTGATGGCTTAGTGGGCACCTTGGGCTGTCGAGTATCACATGGTTGCACTGAAGAACATTAATTACGTTGAAACGTGGTAACGCTGCTGGTGTGCTGCAAAATGTTAGCTGAGTGCCTTTTAGTGAAGAAGCTAGCTGTGGCTAAGCTTATGTCATTAGCCGTCTGACTGAATCATTCCTCGAGAAGAAGCAGGCCGACACACCATTAACATTTCAAATCTAGTTCTAATGAAGGTTTTCTGCAACACCAAATATGTAACGACCCAACCAGCCTAATGTTAGAGCGCGCCGTTAATGGTTAAACCGCGACTGGTACGAACAAACACATGGACGATGTCAAGTTTGACAAACATTCACATGGGTATTTTGAGACACAAGGATGATGATCATTAACTTTTTATTCTTTCCAGGGCAACTACACAATGAGGAGCAGGGGGATCTTCACCACAGGCGAACTACATGCTGAGTCCACCTGTTTTTTGTTTACATCTGTCTAATGGGACACATTCTATAACCACAGGGACGTCTGGATATTACGTACAGTCTAAAAGACTGATGGACCAGGTTGTACTTTAACTTTGCCAATAATGGCAGCGTTAAGATGATCCTCCACTCTATGCAGTGAGAGGGAGATCCACCACCAAGTTGTCTTGATGAAGACTGTCTGTTGATGCCAGATAAGGGCCAATTTCGGCCAATGCGTGGAGCTCAAGACTTCTACCCTACCGATCTGACTTGACTTTGGACGATCTAGAAGACCTCACTGTTCAGCTGTCTTTAAAATGGAGCTGTTCTTTAACCCCTTCGACAGCTTGGTGTGTATCCTACTGGGTATCTCCTTCACTGTGTGGTTCACACTGCTGCTCGTGTTCATCATTGTGCCAGCCATCTTTGGGGTCTCATTTGGCATCAGACGCCTCTACATGAAATCGTTGTTAAAGGTCTTTGAGGTAAGCACTGACACTAAATTGTTGTATACATAAAATAATGATTTTTTTAAGGAAACTTAAACAAGGCCAATCATACAACCTAAATTTTTCAGTAATGTTTTAACATACCAAACGGTCATTCAAACTAAGATAGAAAAAAAATAAATACAAACAAAAGCTTATCACCATTTCAAAATGCCTGGAAGACACGAAATGGAGCGCAAATAGGAAGATGTTTGCCAAGGGACGTCACCTAGGGTGGGATTTTGTATGATTCATTGGAATTGATGTTGACTTGCAAGTTTTATGATGATAGACTATGTTATCAATTTTATATATTCAGAACAATAAACAGTGTTTGAGGAAGGGTTTTTGACTTTGAATGTTCACTCTTCTTTTATGAAGCACACAAGCATGGTTTGTGCTGTACTGTGGTGGATATAGATTAACATTGCAGCCTGTTGTTATGTAACCTGGGTGGGGTAGGGAGTCTGGTGAGGGATTGGAGCATGTCCCGCGCTATCGTCACTAACAATAGTATGTCAAAGCTGCAGTTACTTTAAATACACCAAACTGTTGCCTTCCTCCACCATGGGACTAATATACGTACTTGGAGTACATCACTGCATGATCACAATTACTTGGTTGTGATTTCTTGTATATTCTGAAAGAAAATGGCAAAAAAAAGTGATCTCATGGGAATTGGTGCAAATTTCCTGATCTCTAAATTCCACGAGCAAACATCAGGAATGTGGAAAGTCGAGAGAACAAGCTGTACAAAACTGAATTAAGGTTTCTCAGATTCTTCAAGCATGATAGTCAATTCTGCGAATACCACGCCTGTAAAAATCATGACCTTATTTATCTAATTTGATGTAATCGCCTGAGTGAAATGTGACTTTAATAAAATGTAAAACTTTTTGAATGTGCCAAAAGACGGTCAAAGCATTTGCAAAGCCAATCATTCTTAACCTCAGCCTGCTTTTTGACACACTCTCCGAACAAAATTCTCTCTAACTTTGCTTTCTTTGTTGCATTCAGATGTATCACACTTTGATATGTTGTACGCAAATGTAATTCAAATGTAATTGAATTGGCAGCTAATGTCCCAAACTTTTTTTGGGTTCACCTTCAAGAGAACACGACGTACTTTTCCTCTCAGCAGATTTATGTCTGTTCTTTTTTTGCTTAAAGGACAACTGACATCACTTTTTTGTTTCCTAACTGACATCAGAAAAACGTTTTATAGCATCTAAAATACCCAAAACACACAGGCTGATATTTTTAGTCAAATGCAAATCACCAATAAAAATGACTTAGTGTCCAAAATCTGCAAAAACAATTAGCTGCTAATTGGGCATTTTCAGAAAGTCCCGCCCCCAGTTCGTGACGTCGCGCCAAGACATCTTGCCTTGCTCGACAATCAAAACAATGGCTTCAGATTCGTAGAATATGCTTTCTTGTTACACATCCAGTTATGAATATGATTCAAATAGTTCTGAAGAGGAAAGTATAAATGTTTGCAATCGATTAAAGAAGGTTTTCTGGGTCGTTTTGATGGCTCAAGACTGATGTGTAGTGTCACAGAAAATGCAGAAGATGGCGGCAGAGTTCCGTTGGAAATAGTTTTATTTTTCAGCTTGGAATTTTTTTCAACCAATATCAGAGTTGTCTCGGTGTAACATACAACGATTCACCATTGCGTTATTTATGTGTTTACCTTCTAATTTCGCCCTCAACACGGATCAACACGAAGTTTTCAGACCAAACAAAGTACCGCAAAATGCATTGAGGTGATGCAAGGTATGTCCTTTCTCAGTCAGGGGCGTTCCTTCAGTGACATAGGGTGATGACTCGTCACCAACTCAAAAACAAGACTTCCGGAATATTCAGTGCGAGTCTTAAAACGTAACATGTAGCTATATGCCGTGGAATCTTTGTAAAATACGCTCAGTAGAAGTCATTTGAAGCGATTTTACAAATTATGGACACAACGTGTCCGGAGACGTCGGTTGTCCTTGAAAGGAAGGCGTTTTCCATTGAAAACGACTGCAAGAATGCATATGATTGCAACCCTTGTAAACCTTTTAGCATGTTTAAAAAGAAAGCCAGGAGAAATCAAATGTTTGCCAACGTAATTTGACACTGTAACTTTCATTCTGGATAAGTTGTGTCATAATCTTTCGACTCTTCTATACACTCCCACTGTTATTTTTGTAGTGGGCCACGCTGAGAATGGAGAGAGGAGCCAAAGAAAATAATCATCCCTTGTATAAACCCTACTCAAATGGTAAGATCGAATATGATTGCGTTTCATTCTGTGTTCATGCCCCATGTGCTTATTGATGACATCACTCTCCATTATATGGTTCCAGCTATCATTGCAAAACATCCCACTTCCTTGGAAGAAGAGATTAAGGAGATTCGGCGCAGTGGCAGCAACAGAGACTTGGACTCTGCGCCCGAGTTTGAAATGTCGGACATCTTCTATTTTGCTCGAAGAGGAGTGGAGAGCATCATGGATGACGAAGTGACGAAGCGGTTTTCGGCAGAGGAATTGGAGTCTTGGAATCTGCTGACACGTAGCAACTACAACTTCCACTACATCAGCCTAAGGCTGACTGTGCTTTGGGGACTTGGCCTGCTGATTCGTTACGGCATCCTTTTACCTCTCAGGTATTAACTGCGCACATAAGCGAATATTTGATCAAGCTTCGGCCAACATGGTTACAATATGCCACCAAGTCAACATATTAATGCTGATGCACATATTTATTATTAGACTACCGTCAGGGTAATAGATCCATTTTGACTCTTAAGTAACACAAACTGACATAATTGTGCAACTGGGACCTGCTATTATTGCAACTACATCTCATTTTAGCGGAGGAGGGGAAAAAAGCAACATGCTTGTTTAGGACTCTGTTGATGGAGAAAGTGAAGCCCACTGAGACTATGTTTCCTCTCTTTCTTGGGATGTGAGCCCTTTTTGTGTACCATCGGAAAAAAGACCAATCGCCGTTATGAAAACTAGTTTGTAACGTGGCCCAAACCTACTGAACTGTCGAACAGTGTCCGGGATTTGGCAAATGCAGTTCATGTGTGACAGGCTGCCTGGTTTTGACAATTTGGTGAACAGGCAGACTGCTCTGGTTACTGAGTTTAGCTATTCATAACATGTGAAGCGCCGTGCCGCGTGATACTACCACCTCAATGTGATACTGAATTCTATCATTTCATGGCTGGGAGGCATTTATACATTAATTTCATAGCAACAACCGGCCTTCTTGAGGAGTAAAATGTTTATGGGGTGCTGGTAGATATAATATGTTTTATTTATCTGTTATCCCCCACAGTAGTCTTTGCGAGGTCAATGTTGACATGTTTAGCTTCTTTCAGTTCACTTTGGAATGCTGTGTGTTGCAAGTAACGGCACTGTCTCTTTTTACTCCTGCTTCTCCTCCACAGTGAACATCAGCTTTGATGATTCATTTTCTTTCCCAAACGGAAAATGATGCTTTTATATGCTGATAATTAAGGAGGCATGCCGTCTTGTACAGCGGAGACTCTAATTTACAGGAAAAAAGTTTATGAATGACTGATCATGAAATGACCATGATTTCCAGGCAGAAGGCAGATGTTTATGTATAGTCTGCATATCAGTTATCCCCTTTGGATGGTGAAACGTACCTAATGAGTCTTCACGAGTGAGTGTGCTGTTTTTGTATTGGCAGAAAAATGAAGTGTAATAGTTGAGAGTGGAGGAGCATACAACTGTCTTTAGAGATGTGTGAGTAATGTGTCGAGTTCATAATTACACATTAAAATGTTGTCATTGAGTAGCCGCTGCGATATACGTATGTGATGTGTCACATATGGTGACTGGTGACTCACTATTTAGCCTGGGTCGCACACATCCAGTTGCCAGTGGGAAGGAAAAACGGGTCATTCTTTTGGGAGGTCTTGTGTTCTTATCAGAAATGTCAATTCATCACACCATTTATTCAGCACCCTCTTTGAAACTGGAATCAGCTGTTTCGGGTTAATTTTGTTTCTTGGCCACATTAACACAACACAGTAATTCCTCTTAAAGGATCAATTTATGACCAGTGACTGTAAGAATCTGTCTGCTGGAGCAAGAGCTTCCCCATACTTGCACGAGTGCTGTTTTCTTTTGAAATGCTGTAACTTGTGCCGCTCTTATAGCCCGCATCTGTCCAATTTGTTTCAGGGTAACCCTTGCCTTCACTGGCGTTGGCCTCTTGGTATTCCTCACTTCTTTTATCGGCTTACTGCCCAATGGAAGGTATGCATGTCTGTTTCTAACTAGTCAAATTATCTTTTACTGTAATCTTTTGCTGAATTCATTGGTTGCTTAAACTATTTACACTATTGTGATTTGGCATTTGATGCAGCTGATCCAGGATGCTATAACTATCTGAATAGTGTCATTATGTGAAAATATGACTCAAGTGACCATTACTGTTGTGTGCTCCTTTTTGCAGGATGAAAAGCATCCTGAGTGAAAAGGCCCACCTGATGTGCAACAGAATATGTGTCAGAGCGCTAACGGCTATTATAACATACCACGACAGGTGGGTAAAGGAATTGCCTTTGATTGCCTATGGTTTTGTATCACGTGAGATTCCTGGGGGGGTCTATTATTTTATGGATGCACATGTGGTAGTGTTGCTGTACATGCAGACACATATGATCCGTCACCTTTCAAACAATATGGAGGATTGATGCCCATCACAAGCCACTGATGTGTTCATGATCTGCTTGTTTGGTATCAGAAGAAATAAAGCAAGGGTGGGAAAAAAAGAAACAAATTGTTTTGAAAAAAGACCGACAACTTGTCCGGACAAGTTGCGTCCATAATTTGTAAAATCACTTCAAATGACTTTTACTGAGCACATTTTACAAAGATTTTACCGCATAAAGCTATATTTTACATTTTAAGACTCTCGCTGAATATTCAGGAAGTGTTGTTTTCGAGTTGATGACGATACCTACGTGACGTCACGGAGGGAACGCCCGTGACCGAGAAAGCGACGCACAATGCATTTTGGCTACTTTTTTCATCTGAAAACAGTGTTGACCGTGAAATTAGAAGGAAAACTACATAAAGGACGCGATGGCGAATCGTTATGTGTCGCAGCCAATTGCCGTAACACGCATAAAGGTCTAAGCTTACACAAATTCCCAGCGGACAAACCACCCCATTTCCAACGGAGCTTGTGCGCCATCTTGTGCATTTTCTGGGCGCTACATTGGAGTCCAGATGGCTCGAATTGATACGGAAGGACTTCTTTAATCGATTGCAAACAATTATGATTTCCTCTTCAGAACTATTTGAATTATATTCATAACTGGATAAGTAACACGAAAGCATCTTCTCCGAATCTGAACTCTCTGAAGCCATTGTTTTAATTCTGGAGCAAGGCAGTGTGTGACCAATAGTGACGTCACGAACAACGGGGCGGGACTTTCTGAATCTGCCCAGTTCCTCATTTTGTGGTAGTTTTGGGACACTTTAAGTCATTTTTATTGGATTTTTGCATTTGACTAAAAATATCAGCCTGTGTGTTTTGGGTATTTTAGATGATCTTCAACGTTTTTCTGATGTCAGTTAGGAAACAAAAAATGATGTTGGTTGTCCTTTTATTTGTATGTTTCGATAAAAAGTACTCAAATTTGTATTTTTCTTTGGAACAAAAAAATCACACTTTGTTGTAATGTAGCCAAGCTGTGTTGAAGTGGCTACAGTCATGTTGCTACTTGTTTTTAGTTATCTTGTAGTAGGCCTTTACAACAGGTTTTTATTGCACCAATCATTTTGGTGGTGTTTCTGCTTATTGTATCTTAGGTGCTGAGAAATGACAATGATTCTATAATACCTTAACGGTTGAAACAATAAATTTACATGTCCTACATTTGGCCACTTTTGGGCTTGATTAGCAGTTCAGACACACATACAGGGTCAGGCAAATGATCTGACACATGTGTTGATTAAATAAAAGGCAAAAAAAGAAACATAAAAAAGGTTTTCATTTTCAAAAAGTACATGTAATGCCATTCTGTTTCATGATAAAATTAAGTGGACATTTGGCGGTGCAAGGTCGGCCAGTTGACTTTCATTTCAATGCAGATCCAGTAGTGCTGAAGCACAGGGTGACCCAAAAAGGTGCGTACCCATGAAAATTTCAATTGGGGCTTTGATTAAAAAGCTATTTATTTCAAATTACAACCACACATTATTCGGTTATGAACGACCATTCACCAGAGTTTCAGCTATTTCTGTCACTTTTTAGGCAATTGATGGCTTTCCAAAGATGTGTTCCACATGTGCACCATTTCGTTGCAATCAAACCTGCACTCGTCTGACCAAGTTGTCAATCACTTTTACACACTCCTCTTTAGGGAGAAAGCATTGCTGCAGTGAGGGACTCAGTAGGACGCATCTTTTTGGGTCACCCTCCCGAAAGTTGAATGTGTAAAAGTGATTGACAACTTTGTCAGACGAGTACAGGCTTGCTTGCAACGAAATTGTCGACATTTTGAACACATCTTGGGAAAGCCATCAATTGACTAAAAATTGACAGAAATAGCTGAAACTCTGGTAAATGGTCTTCCATAAACTGAATAATGTGTGGTTGTAATTTGAAATAAATAGCTTTTTAATCAAAGCCACAATTGGAATTTTCATGGGTACGCATCTTTTTTGGGTCACCCATCTGAAGACCAGGTTTCAAGCTAGTACGGGATCACGTTGACAATAATTGAAGTGCAAACGGAACGCTTTGTGTTGCATTTACAGATTTGTTTGTTTTGATAAACATTTCTACAGTGAAAGCGTGATGCCACCAGTTCATGGCAGCCACCGAAAAAGAAATGAAAAACAATGGCATTTAAAGAAACAAAGCAAAATGGCATGATTGGTACTTTTAGAAAATAAAAAGTACAAGTTCAACTTTATTTTTAAATGTGCTCTACACATACATCAGAGATGACATTTCTTTCAACTACAGGTAAGATGAAAACACTTTTTTGTTTCTATGATTTTTTGTCTGTTGTTTGACCGACTAGTGTCAGATCATTTTTCCTCACCCTGTACAGACAACTTTATGTGCACAAGTTTTGTAAATTCACACTTGTTAACAATAATTTGCAAGTTGTGTGAAGTTATTAAAAAGAGCCCCATCAGCTCATCCTGTACAATGCATTACATATTGCCAGGTGGCGTTTTTCTGGGGTGATGAGGTAATGATGGGTTAATACACTGCCAGAAATTGCGTGGTTGTGAAAGTGCTTGCCAGAGGCTCAAACTTTTACATTTGAGATATTATTGGTTTTGACAACGCACAAAACTCTAAAATAGTAACGTCCCTCCTGTTTGAAAATCCGCATCTGATTCAAGCCATGTAGCAAGTCGATGATTCTTACCATTTTAGCAAATTTGGTGTTCTGGAAGGATGAATTGTAACAGTGTTGTTAGGACCAACGGTGTTCTCCCACGTCCTAATTTTCCCCTGGCACATATTTTACATTTGAAAAGTGGCAAAAAGTAGAAATAGTATATGACTATTATAATATTGCTGTCACAATTAGAGCTGTCATTAGCGAATATTTTTCTCATAGATTCCACCAATTAATTGATATTATTAAAATACGTATTTTGCAAAAGCAATTTTCCTCAGATTCCTACAGTTTTTACTTTTGGTATTTACAGTAAAGTGTCGTTATATCGATATTCAAGGGAGTCCGAAAAAATATCGATATAACCGGGACTATCGATATATCCGACCCTGTTTGCATGTAATTTTCTCAGTGCGTGCATAGAAATAGTATCGATATAACCGGGACTATCGATATATCCGATATCGATATAACGAGACTTTACTGTATTTGTGATTAAAACACACCACTTCCACACTGCTGTTATATTCACCATCCTTCTTGAAATTGATTGTTACTTTTTCTGTCACTGTTTTCTTTAAAAAAATGTATTTTGATACAGTTTGACAGCCTTTTAATTCTGTGGAATTTGATGATTTTTGACGGCAAACTTACTGATGTCTTTTGACGTGATTTTGAATTATCACACAGTGATTGGGAGTAATTCTAAAGGTTGTTGTTTCCCAATGAAAGTGCATACTTTATGAATATGTGAAAATTAAAAAGGTGGTGTTTAGTTTGCATAATTTGCAATGCATTAACACCGCCGGGAGTCAGATGAAGAAATGTCACTTGTTTGTTGCGCAAGATATTAGGCCTGTTGTAACATTCTCTGTAGCATGGTGATAAAAATACATCAGTCAGTGATGGTCTTTTGTAATTCAATCTCTGGATTGAAGACTTGGTCTTTGCGAGTGCTGCATGTCAGATGACATAAAGCATTAACATGATTTACTTTGTTGCTATTTAGAAAGCTTCTTTGTTTTATTGTGTAAAAGAAACTGAATTGATCTGTAAACTGCATCATCGACATGAACCGCACGTGGTTTGAATTGTGTGCTGAAGGAGTGCTCACGTCTTTTTTTTTAACTTGTAGTGAGAATAAACCCAAAAATGGAGGAATATGTGTCGCCAACCACACGTCACCCATTGATGTAATAATTTTGGCCAGTGATGGCTGCTATGCAATGGTAAGTGTTGTCTCTTTTTTCCACAATATTTTTGGGGCATTATATTTCCAAATATACTGTATCTACATTTGTACATGTGATTGTGCGTGTCAGGTGGGCCAAATCCATGGAGGCTTAATGGGAATCATTCAAAGATCCATGGTGAAGGCCTGCCCTCACATTTGGTTTGAGCGCTCAGAGGTCAAAGACAGACATCTAGTGGCCAACAGGTAGAACTGCTACTTTTTTTGTCAACATGGTTTATACCAGTTGTTATTGTCATTGATAATCCATCCAAACTTAAGAGTCAGTTGAGGATAGTTAGATATGATTTTTTTTCTCTGCATAACAGGCTGAGTGACCATGCACAAGATAAATCTAAACTTCCCATTCTTATATTTCCTGAAGGTCAGTTTGATTTGGTTTTATTGTGTTGAGTTTCTGTAAAGGACAAGTGTGTTTTTTTTATGTAAATATTTTTTTCGTTTCTTTTTGCAGGTACATGCATTAACAACACATCAGTTATGATGTTTAAAAAAGGCAGTTTTGAAATTGGCGGCACAGTGTACCCAGTCGCGATCAAGGTGGGACAAATGTCTTTGTCTTCCGTCCTTCCTGCAATTACAACCATGTGTTGACAGTGTCGTTTAAATGTTTGTATATTGTGCAGTATGATCCCAGATTTGGAGATGCTTTCTGGAATAGCAGCAAATTTGGAATGGTCAATTACCTGTTACGTATGATGAGCAGCTGGGCCATTGTCTGCAGTGTGTGGTACCTTCCCCCTATGTCCAGAGAGGTACAACTCTGACTTTAACTGTACTATTAAGTCAAATATGCATGCTTATATGAATCAATATTTCCCATAGGAAGGGGAGGATGCGGTACAGTTTGCCAATCGAGTAAAAGCAGCCATTGCCAGACAAGGAGGATTAGTGGACCTTTTATGGTAAGACAGTCTCAACGTGTATTTGGTATTTATTTATTTTTTAAATCAATGCTGCACATAAACCATGCTGGTGAAGCTTATCTGAGTTAAGGCACGAACAACATGCCATTCCCCTATGAATCTCAATTTGTTTAGGTTTGCCTGATGATTATTGTTTTTTTTTTTTTTGATGATTTCAGCAGTTTTGATAACTCTATAGCTCAGCACTTTTCATGTTAATCCACTAAAAAGATATGTTTCTACTGTTGGTTATTCAGTGGGAGAATGTTATATTACGTGACTTTAAAATGTCCTTAAGAGTTTTGAAAGGCGCTTATAAATGAAATGTATTATTATTATTATTATTATAATATCCAGCAAAAATGTGCGGAATAAATCTTTTTTTGCAGGGATGGGGGGCTGAAAAGAGGAAAGGTTAAAGATACCTTCAAAGAAGAGCAACAGAAGCTCTACAGTAAAATGCTGGTGGGCCCCCAAGAGGATCGCAGTCGCTCCTGAAAGCCTCGCTCGGAGGTGAATCGGCTCAAAGCCCTCACAGGGAAGCTCTGACTGCAAATAAAGTCAGTGGCCCAACCTCTCCAGTTGGGGCTCCTCGACTTTTCTCTGCCTCAAACCAACATATGCTGTTTGCAGCATTGTATCAGGTCCATTGGAGTTACATGAAACAAGCCTTGCCTGTATTAAAATGGAAACGTAGGAGTGCTCTGAGATAGAGCCATGTCTTCCTTATGGTTGGGGAAAATGTGTAATATACCTGTCATTAAGTTTCTGATTTGTAAGATTATTTTAACATATTTGTATCTCAGTCATATTTCAAGTTAACCATGGTTTCTACCTGGGTATAGAAGAGTTATAGGTCATTTTAAAAAGGCCAATGTTCTGAGAGTTTGCATTACTGGCTTGTGTTTGACATAATGCCAGACTTTGTTACATTTTAAACTATTTTTATGAGCTTTTTTTCCAAGAGAAAGAATCCTGTATTTTCAGTTTTGTGTTTTACATGTAGATTTAAAGAACCTGTTGTTACAACATCAGTAACTGGTGTTTCTGATCTCTTGTTGCGAGTTCTTTTTCCACGGAATGTGTCTAATGCTCACATTATGAAGTGGAAATATTGCACATGTTCCACCTAAAGTCGGCAGATATCAAGTGAAAGAACGTACTTGGGATGGTTGCAGCTCAATCATCAATTCCCATGGTGAACAGGTGATCATGCAGGTGTAAACAATTAGGAAATGTCTCTAAACAATAAACTTGGAATGGGAAGCAGCTAATATTTTGCATCCAATAACAGACTCCTTTGGCCACTTTTTTGTTTAATTTATTTTAACGCAACTTCGGAGGGCATTGTGTTATTTTCTTTGTTTTGGTGATATTCGTCCTATAAGAAAACCTTCAAAAGGAGAAAGCAGACTGTAGCCGTAGTCTGGTATTCAGGTTGGAGTCAACCATCGTGAACACCACATTTAGATTACACCAAAAATGTTTATAAAAAATAAACCGGTAAGGGTGTCTACTTGTCTCTGAGTTTACTCAAAATGCATAATCATAATTCATAATGATTTAATTGAGTTCAAATATTAGATTTATTTTTTATGATTCTCGTGCTGTATTCCGGAATTCACGTACGGTATAAATATGTGGAAATCCTCAAAAAACATTTGTCAAAGCATTGTTTTCAGGAATAACATCTTAATTGATTTGTTTCCCACAGGAAACTAATAAAGTGCACTGTGTACGTATTGTAAAAGGGTGAAATTGTGATGGAAATGGACATGGTTGAACAACTCCCAAGACCGCTCTGGAAACGCCGTGGAGTGCTTGCTGAAGCCCAAACACAAATCCACGTCAGCCAAGGGTTTCACAGCTATTACATCCACTGACATTCGCCCGGAATACTAAGGCATTTGCTGTTTTGCAGGCTTTACGTGAAACGGTTCTTAGCGTTAAATCACTAAACCTTTGTTCGTTTGTAAATTAGTTAAACCACTTGTGCTGTTGGGCCCAACACAATGAGTTGCAGGATAGGAATTTGGGCAGATTATATCACAAATAAAACCTTAATACAGTTTTAATTTTAACACTAAATACAAGAAAACACTTGTAGTACAAGAAAATTACTACTTCCTGTTTTTCCCCACAGATCGGTGTGTCTGCACACTTGGGAACGGTGCATTCGTGTTCTTCGGTTATTTTCTAAATCAGTCCTTAAACCGCAGACATTCGATATTACATATTTTTGTCCCATTGTAATAAAACGTGTGAACGTGACATAATAGACTACCGCTTCATGTCAACATATTGACATTGTTCGGTGTGTTGCGTTCAGATTTGCTTTGGTGACGCTCGGGCGACTTCACGATACCCAGCGCAATAGGCAGAGCGCAAATTCAATAACGCAACAGTACTTGATTTTGATGTTAGTACTTGTAGGTGGTCGGAACAGGTTAAGTCTAACAACTTTAGCTTACTCAGCTTACTTGTGGGGTACTTTGCGATTTACGCAAGAAGAATACTCAATATTTTAGTGGCTCTGGCTCCCCCCGATGATGGCAGTGAGCGCCTCTGCTGCTTTTGACAACCGGAGACCACGACTACAGTCTGTTGTCAGCAAACAAGTTGGGCCAGAAAGCGGCTCCGGGCCTTTGTACTGCAATTCTAGTTTATTTTAAGCGCTAACTACTCTGGTTCTCGCAATAAGCCTTTCTAAGCCGCTGAGGAAGTCCCATATAGGTCTGATCGTGAAAGACTGCCGAGTGAGTCTGTGCGCGCGTGAGTTTTATGCGACTGGTCTGGACTATGGAGACACACACCGAGGTTCTTCTGGTCACCGCAAATGTCGGGTCACTCTTCGACAATGTAAGTAATTCAGCTCTTGTCAATGTACAATAAAAAAAAAACTAAACATAGTAGACCGCACATGTTGATTTTGATTAATGTTGGCTATGTCACCTAGACAAAATCAAACTATACAGTACTTCGAATGGGCGCCATTTCGTTGGTGCGTCACGATTTCGTGATCATGGGCACACCGATGTGTGTTACGCCCATCGAAGTTGTTTTTACCTTACAATGCATTACAATTCCATTGTCTTTTTTATTTTTCTCGTTCTACCTGGTAGCGTTAACACTTGTCTCTTGAGGGTTAATTTCAGTTAATCTTTTGTAGCACGGCAATAATCAAGTCATTTGGTGACATGATGACCTGCCAGGCGTTAGTGTGCACGTTTAACGCGCCATGATCTGAATTACGTCAAAATCTAATTATTCACAAACAGGGGTTTTACTACAGTTCCTCATACAACGTTTTATTTTTTATTTCAATTATTATAAACCATGATGCAAATGTAAGAACTACCTAGCGTTGTAAACACATTTAACTTGGCACTGATATAACAACATGGTGAAAAGTGTTAGGATATCCAAATCAATTTTCAATTTTCCGAGACATTTTTGGAGAATTGTAGGCTTCCAACTTTTTATGAATAGTATCGGTGTAGAATCATATTTTTTTAGGATTAAGCGAAACAACCCGAATGCACAATACTGTAATATGTAAAATGTGTCATAAGAAGTGGTGTACATTTGGTACTACCTGAAATAATTGAGTAAATATAATATATTACCATTACCTAACAGTGTTATTAAAACAACGCAAATATCCTTAAATGAGTATTACTCATACATTATCACTCAAAAATTAACATTCTTTATAGTTTACTTTCTTTACTTGTCATGGTCAAGTGTCCCAAAACTTTAGTTACTGTAGATGCCGTAAGTGTGGTTCTGGACGTTCCCGATTAAAACATAACCAACATAAAATACAATCTGTATCTTTTTAGCACATTTAATTTTAGGTTTTAAAATGTCCAGCTATATTTTATAGCTTTTATTTCCGGCTGAAGTGACAAAGTTTGAGGTGAGGTCAAGTAATTCAAGTGTTTTTGTTCATGGAAATTTGGCTCAGGCACATGTTTCCGGGTGCCAGATTGAGCTACAGTGGAAACATGTTATTATTTTTTATTATTATGGGAGATATGTAAATAGATGAGAATCTTTACTCTGGGATTTGAGCGTTTTTAGTTGAATACCAGCCGCCTCCATTCATATACAAACACGCGAAAATATTCCTCCAGCTTTTAAAATATTGGCAGCTTTTATTTCAAGATTAACTCTGCATCTAGCTCAATCCATCTTTCCAAAGTCCATCACGTCTTCCCTGTTCCTGCTGAACAAGAGCTGCATACGCCAAGAAGCTGCCACCCCACCATGTTTGATAGTGGGGATGGTGTGTTCATGCTACTGTACGGTGTGATTTCTTACGTAGAAATTGGGCCTCATTTTTGTTATGAGTGCAAGTCTAATGCAAAGCGCAATGTAACCATGAGGTTTGATGGAGTCTTATTTCATTGGATATTTTACTAGACTTTGCACAGGTAGTACTGGATGGAACTGGGGGGTTGTGCTTGTTTGTGGGATGGAAGTAGTCGTTTCCCGGCCAATCTTTTTGACATCCATAATTTCTGCCAAAATCAGAGCGCAGTCTATTTGATTGATTAGGCTTTGCTTGAATTTAGCAGAAACAGAAATACCTGTAGTCACGAGAGTACATGCATGACACTGGCAATTAAACTGCAGAGGGCCAAAATATAATGTGAAGCAGCTTTCAGGATGATGCAATTCAGCTGAACACCACTGCAAACTCCACTCACCAACCTCATTGTAATGAGTACTTGCGCAATATCCCAATTTTTCTTTGTTTTGGATTTGTGGTGCTGATGTAAAAAAGCAGCAACACTTCACAGGGAAGTCTATTGTTATCTAGCCACTCAGTTCACAGAATGCAATGTGTGTCGCAATACATATATTTAATTCTAAATTTTAAAGATGTTATTGTAAAAAAAAAAGTGTGTTTCTGTTATCAGTATGCAGAATGTGTATCATTGTTAAATGGTAAAATCTGGCTTTTTTTAAACCAGTCTTCTCTTCCTTTCGGCTTTTCCCTTCAAGGGGTCGCCACAGCGAATCAGTGTCCTCCATCTTCAGAGGTTTGAATCGCATGTTTGTTTTGGCCAAGCTTTTACGTTGGATGTCCTTCCTGACACAACCCTCTGTATTTATCCGGGCTTGGGTTCGGCACAACAAGACACTGGCTTGTGTCCCCTTGTGGCTACAGAACAAGCAACTCCTTGAACTTAATAAAGATAAAGATGCTCAGGAAAAAGGCTCCCAAATATTTGCAGCTATTTGGTCCCATGGTTTGTGACCTCACAGGTCAGAGGTTGTGGGTGCAATTCCAGCCCTGGCCTACCTTTCATTGGAGTCTCATTGAATTGTAAATGTGTAACTGATACCCCAAGTTTGAATATTAATAAGCGATTTGACTCTAATTATCGCATTGCATCTCATGTTTTAGGTTGGTGAAATACAAAACGAATGGCTTCAGGAGTTGTACAAGGTAAATTTGACATATCTCTCCCACTTGTAGACTTTTCACGTCATTTCATATGACTCATTTAATGTCTAACCTTTACTGAGCCTGACAAAAATATCAGTCAAATATTATTGTCATTTACTTACAACGGATTCAGTGTGAATCTGGGTGTGTTCAGTCGAGCTCAAAGATGATATACTGGTACTTGCAGAAAGCCATGCCATGTGATATGGCTCACAATCTACATACATGACTGCTTCATGCACTGTGGAAAACAGATACTGTTGACCATTGATAAGAAATGAACGCACGGCCTGGTATGGAAACTAAGTGAACAAAAATTTCCACCTGACCACCTGACTGTGGAAAATGATCACCTGACTGTGGAAAATGATCCTCCTCCTGTGACAAAATAATGTGAAATTTTTCTCTCCTGACTCTTATGTCATGTAATTCTGCAGCATTTTACTCTGTGTCACAGACCATCGGCACCTACCAGCCACAGTTCATCGCACTGCACTTTCAGGAGGTTGGAGGGAAGGAGTACATGGTCAATATGGGCCACGCAGAAGAATTCTTTTGGTAGGAAAATAAGCGATGAGTAATCCATTTGTTTGTGTTTGTTTCGATCACAGAAAATGGTTCATTTTCTTGCATTCAAATGGGCTGCATCATTAAATGTTTTATTCCATTCTCAGTCAATTAAACTTTTTTGAATTTGTTTGCTCCAGAGTGGAAATAAGTAATGACAAACTGAATACATTTCCCAACTAACATTGCAAAAGTTTTAATGAGGCAAAGCTGACTTGCCACAATTGCTCATAATTGCTCTGTTACTTTCTAGGACCATTGAATCCAGCGAAGCTCTAAAATATTTCGACAGGCGCTGCATTTACGTGGACAACCAGTTTCAGGCAGAAGAGAGTTTCACGGTGAGAAAGAAAGAAACGTGCCAATGCTGTGACAGTGCAGCAGTTTTCAGGAAATTCCTCTAGGTGGAGCCCTCATCCTCGGAAGAGAAATGAAGTGCAGGATCTGTGGTGTCATGCAGTTAAACCGAACCCTTAATTGTTTGCCAATATTATCAAGTAGCGCCCGGAAGTCAACTTTACAGTGTAGAGGCAGCTGCGCCCTTTGTGTGTAGAGTTTGCATGTTCTCTGCGGGCCTGCGTGGGTTTTCTCATGGTCCTCCGGTTTCCTCCCACACTCCAAAAACATGCCAGGTGGATTGAACACTCTAAATTGTCCCTAGATGTGAGCGTGGATGATTCGTTTCTGTGTGCCCTGTGATTGTCTGGCAACCATTCAGGGTTACCCCCACCTACTGCTAGAAGCCGGCTGCGATAGGCTCCGGCACCCTCTGTGACCCAAGTGATGATAAATCAGTTTGGAAAATGAATGAATATTATTATTATTATATGATAGTATGTACATGTCACATTAAAGAATTGGGATATATGCACTCATATCATTTTTTTATTTCATGTGCAGTCCTAATCATTCATGTTTTTATGATTTACTTTAGGGGTTGTCAAACACTTTGGTCCACTGATCCTTTCCAGTGGAACCTGTCACGTCCGCACTAGGAGTGGCAACCGACCTCGTAGGACGAAGAAAAAAGGGGAGCTGGATCCAAAATACTCGATGGAGACAGTGTAGTTCAAAAAGGGTTTTACTGGGACACGCAGGGATAAACAAAAGGTAACAAAACAGAACAGTGAGGCATGACGGCCGAGCGAGGCTAACCTGCGTACTGTGAGGCGACAAGGTCAGGAAATGAGGGAATACACCAGCGAAAACCGAGCGAAACCGGGTGACTTTTATAGCCAGAAGGCACAATCAGTGGGATTAGAATCAGGTGTGCGGGCCCGGAGAACAGGGAGGGGAGGGGCGCGCACCTGATGCCAATCAGGATGTGACAGCCCCCGCCCCCTCAACGGACGCCCCCTGGCGGCCCACCTGGTTTGGAGGGATGAGCCGAGTGCAACGCTCGGGTGAGTGATGGGTCGAGGATCCAGGAGTGGGGAACCCACTCGCGTTCTTCCGTCCGTAGCCCTCCCAGTCGCCCTGATATTGCAAGCCCCTGCCCATGCACCGTGAGTCCAATATTTCCCACACCGTGTATACGAGCTCGTCGTCCACCATCCGGGGAGGAGGGGGTGGGACGGGTGCTGGAGCTAGGGAGCTGGTTTCCACCGGCTTGAGGAGAAACACGTGGAAGACCGGGTGGACCTTCATCGTGGGTGGCAGCCGGAGCCTGACCGAGACTGGGCTGAGGACGGCCTCGATGGGTAAGGGGAACCGCGGCCCCAATTTGGCCGACATCCCGGCCAACCGGAGATCCCTCGTGGACAGCCACATCTCCTGCCCGACCTGGTAGACCGGTGCCTGGCGGTGACGACGATCCGCGATGTGCTGGTTCCGGGACGCCGTGCGCGGCAGGGCGGCTCTGGTCTCCTTCCACACCCGATGGGCCCATCTGAGGTGGTGTTGAATGGACGGGACCTCCACCTGGCCCTCCTGGGTTGTGAACAGCGGTGGGTGATAACCACAGGCAGACATGAAAGGAGACCGACCTGTGGCTGAGGAGACCAGGGTGTTATGTGCGTACTCCACCCACGGCAAGTGGAGAGCCCACAACGCTGGACGGTGGAGGCACACGCACGTAGAGCTGCTTCCAGATGCTTATTCTTGCGCTCCGTCTGGCCGTTGGACTGAGGGTGGTAGCCAAGCTCGCCGACGCCCCTATGGACCGACAGAAACGTTTCCGTTACCTTGGACACGAACTGCGGTGGAGACGGACAACGTGGTTAACCAGGAGCTGGGCCGTCTCGATGGTGGACGGCAACCTGGTTAACGGGATGAAGTGGGCCGACTTGAAAAAGCGGTCCACTACCGTGAGGATGACCGTCTTGCCACGGGAAGGGGGAAGGCCCGTGACGAAGTCCAGGGAGATATGGGACCAGGGTTGGGAGGGGACTGGTAGTGGCTGGAAAAGTCTCGCCGGGGCATGCCTTCGCGTAGTCCGTGACGTCCTTCCTGTAGTCCGGCCACCAGAACCGCTGGGCTATAAGGTGGATCGTCCTGTTGACTCCAGGGTGACAGGCGACCCTGGAGGCGTGTCCCCAGTGCAGCACCTCAGCGCGCAGTGCTGGGGGGACGAATAGGCGATCCACCGGGCAACACTTGGGAACCGGGTTACCACCTTGGGCCCCCTGAACCTTCTTCTCCACCTCCCACCTAAGGGCGCCCAGGATGTGTTGCGCCGGCAGAATGTTGGTAATGACCTCCCCCTGCTCTGCCGGCTCGTGGATGCGTGACAGAGCGTCCAGTTTGGTGTTCTGCGAACCGGGGCAGTAGGTGAGGGTGAAATTGAGGCGGGTCAGGAACAGTGCCCACCGGGCCTGCCGCGAATTCAGTCTCTTGGTGGACCGAATGGCCACCAGGTTCTTGTGGTCGGTGTAACTGTGAAGGGATGTTTAGCCCCTTCAAGCCATTGTCTCCACTCCTGCAGAGCCAGGGTGACCGCCAGCAGTTCTCGATTTCCCACGTCGTAGTTGGCCTCCGCAGGGCTTAGACGGCGGGAGAAGAAGGCGCACGGGTGGAGCTTCTGGTCAACCGGAGAGCGCTGGGATAAAACCGCCCCCACCCCGGACTCCGATACGTCCACCTCTACCGCGAACGCGTGGTCCGGGTCGGAGTGGCGACAGGGGGGTTAGTGAAGGCGCGTTGTAGGCGGTTAAACGCCCCCTCAGCGTCGGGTGTCAACCTAAAGGGAACCTTGGTGGAAGTGAGACCGGTTAGGGGAAGTGCCTTCTGACTATAATCGAGGATGAAGCGGCGGTATAAGTTGGCAAACCCCAAAAATCGCTGGAGTTGTTTGCGCGTCTTAGGGGTTGGTCATTCTCCACCGCTTTGGTCTTGGCGGGATCGGCCCGAAGTTGCCCCTGCTCCACGATGAACCTCAGGAAAGACAGAGAACGGACGTGGAACTCGCACTTCTCTGCCTTCACGTAGAGCCGGTTTTTCAGGAGCCGCACCAGGACCCGTCGGACATGCTTCCGGTGTTCTTGTGCGGATTTGGAGAAGATGAGGATGTCATCCATATAAACAAAGACAAACACGTTAAGGAAAGCCCTGAGCACATCATTGAAATCTTTGAAATACGGTAGGAGCGTTGGTAAGTCCAAACGACATCACCATTTATTCAAAATGCCCCAAGGGCGTTTTGAATGCCGTCTTCCACTCGTCCCCCTCTCTGATGCGAACAAGACGGTAGGCGCTACGCAAGTCCATCCATCCATTTTTCGTACCGCCTATTCCTCATTAGGGTCGCGGGGGGTGCTGGAGCCTATCTCAGCTGTCTTCGGGCACGAGGCGGGGGACACCCTGAATTGGTTGCCAGCCAATCGCAGGGCACACAAAGACGTACAACAGTTACTCTCACACTCAGACCTAGGGACAATTTAGAGTGTTCAATCTGCCTGCCATGCATGTTTTTGGAATGTGGGAGGAAACCGGAGGACCCGGAGAAAACCCACGCGAGCCCGGGGAGAACATGCAAACTCCACACAGGGAGGCCGGGGTGGGACGCGAACCGGCGACCTCTGCACTGTGAAGCCGGTGTGCTAACCACTCGACTACCGAGCCGCCTATGCAAGTCCAACTTTGTAAATATGGTGGCAGATTGGAGGGGCGCGAAGGCCGAATCCATGAGGGGGAGCGGGTATTTGTTGCGGATGGTGATGTCGTTCAGACGCCGGTAATTTAACACACGGGTGCAGGGTCTTGTCCTTCTTTTCAATAAAGAAGAACCCCGCGCCGAGCCGAGAACGCGAGGGTCGGATAAGTCCCGCCGCAAGGGAGGTGTCAATGTATGTGCACAGGGCTTCTTGTTCCGGGTGAGAAATGTGATATAATCGGGAGTCCAGTAGTGGAGCCCCGGGCTGTAGTTCTATGGCGCAGTCATTCGGTCGGTGGGGTGGCAGGGATTGCGGTCGGTCTTTGCTGAATGCCTCTCGCAGATTGTGGTTCCATCGCGGCACGGCCTCGAGGGTGTAGTCGTCATGTCCTGACAGTCCCAACATGGCGGAGTGGAAAAATTGATTTTGACATGGCTAATATGAGCCGACATCAGCAGTATGAAGTAGACAATGACCACCTAAACCCGCTTGCTCAATATTTGCAGAGGGAGAGCAAAGGCGTCAGTCACATGACCATGGACTTCATTATTTCAAATTGTTTGACAATCAACCCACGGTTGTTTGGAATGTGTTTTTCTTTTTTTTTTTAAGATTGTCAGTAAGAGCGATGGGGCAGCCGGGAACCCACAGACTCATTTGTTCCACTGCTGCCATATCATGAATGCAGGTCCATGCGCTACTTTTTATGTATTTAACTATTTGAAGAGAAAGTTGCTCAAATCTTTTGACGACACTCAATTGCAAGTCCAAGCCCTGACCCCCACTTGACTGGAAATTGGCAATACCTTTTTTGAACTACAGTAAAGTCTCGTTATATCGATATTCAAGGGAGTCCGAAAAAATATCGATATAACCGGGACTATCGATATATCCGACCCTGTTTGCATGTAATTTTCTCCGTGCGTGCATAGAAATAGTATCGATATTACCGGGACTATCGATATATCCGATATCGATATAACGAGACTTTACTGTATTAACCCACACTCCTCCCTTTGCTCCGAAATCTGACAACAGGTGTTGAAGACAGGCTGTGCTTGTTGCCCGAGGCACCGGGAGTCAAAAGGAGAAGGTCAATGGCCAGGTGTGCGGGTGACAGGGCCTAGTCAATACACTTTAGTCCAGATTAAAACTATAGATCCGAGCTCGTACACAATAAATAAAGTGTGGGGCCACGATGGCCGCTGGGACTAAGTTTCCCCCTGCACTCCAGTGTTTGCACCCTCCACTCGTTGCCCTGAGAGAGTTCTTGCACCGACAGTTCCTCCATGCTGTGTAGCCTCATTCTCATTAGGTTTGTGCCACCTGTATTGATTTTCAATTTGTTTCCCGTTGGGTGCAGATCATCAGTTACATGCCTGAGAGAGCGTTGGGGTGTAGGGTGTGTGTGTCGTGGTAGAGGTGTGGGGGTCGTTTTCAGACTGCAAAAGTAAGTAGGCTCTGACTTGCATGTTCAGTACAAATGGTGTTTGGATTTAAAACATCACTTGTAAGTCAATATTTTTTCTTCAAATGTGCACACACCTGATTGATGAAGAGCAGTGCTCAAGTGTATATGGCGCAAAATGCATGCACGTTTCGTGCACTATTAAAATTCCACTAGGCCAAATTTAGACCTCATTGCACAACATTATTAATGTGATGAGACGTGTCTGCTTTAACTATTGACGAAAATGTTTGCTCCAAATGTTCTTGGTATATTGATCTTTTATTAACAACCCTCTTTCTGTCCACGCTCCAGTCATGAGTTTGGACAAGTTGCTTCCTAATTGTTGTTCACTGACGCAAAGCACACAGACGTCTGTGTTTTGTTAAATGAGAATGACTTTGGCAAAGAAGAATGATGATGTCTTTTGGGAGCCGATGGGTTGGGGGGTCTTGCACAGTGGTTTGTCACGCCCTGACGCAAGAGCTGATTTTTCTTTTGCCGCCAGTCCCTCTGAGCAGTGTTTGCAGACAGCAGCAAGCTCCTTCTTAATACCTTTTAAATTGTTTTAATCTTCTAGTCTTTATTGATCTCGCGGGACGTGATTAATCAGATCAGTGGAGCAGTTAGTACATTAAAAATTGTCAGACCATGTTGGGGATGATTGGGTGCTGAAGTGGACTTCCAGGATGTGTGTGGATGGAGGGGGTCATCTAAATCTCTTGGATTAAGTTGTAGGTGTCCTTGGCAGCGTAACAAACAATCATACAGTATCAGTCATTGTGCAAGCCTCACACAATGGCGAAACAAACATCTTAGTTCATCTTCTTAGCTGTCGGCTTGGGATGATTTCTGCTGTTTTGGACGGCACATTGCAATGACTTTTTGCCTTTTGTTTACGGGTCAATGCTTTTACAGTTTGTAGGGGCCGAGCATTGCGCAGTTGATACAAAAATGTGTTGCTCAGGATTATGTTTGCCTTTGTGAAATGCGTAAATCCTGCCACCTTGCAATCATATGCCAATGATCACCTCACCTCAAATGCCACTGCGTTTGGATTGGAGTTGCCTTTGTTAGTCTCGCAGTGGAGAAATTTCACAGCAGCAAAGTTATGAAAGGAATGAAAGTAGAAAAAGAAAATACAGGAGTTGCCACTCTCGCGGCGCCGTCTTGAAGTCAAAAGAATAAAAAAAAAAGAAATAACAAATAACACGACAACACAAAGACACAGAGAGTCATTCTACTTTCATTCCTTTCATCACTTTGTTGCTGTGAAATGTAAATTTCTCCACTGTGAGACTAATAAAGGCATATCCAATGCAATCCAATCATTCTTAAGCACTTTCTGTACCCTCTTTGTTACATTAAGCATTTCCAGATGAAAGAGGAGAGGATCAAAGCGTCTCTTCACCAGTGCATCAGCGACATCATGGTGGAATGTGCGTGTCGACTACAAGCTAAATGTTGAAAGCAAACACGCAGCTTCAATTCCAAGCCGCGACTGTTCCACATACGCATCGGTGCTCTGCGCTGGCACTCCTTCTTTGCAATAAATGAATAGCAGGTTGTCCTATTACCTGTAACCAAACTACAATATATGGCAATTGTAATTCCAACTAATTTATCATTTTGTAGATATTGTTCCATTGGTATCACATATTGTAGATTAAAGTATCACACAGCACATGTATTTTTCCACACAATTTATGTAAAAGCATGAATATTGAGCATTAAGGTGAGGGTGTGTTCTTATGGTACACTAGGACCAGTGTAAAATTTCACGCTCGAATCCTTTGTTGCAACCTATGTAAGTCCTTCCATTGAATTAACTGAATAGTTCTTGTCAATATTTATAGAATTATGTGCAGTTACATCCCGGTGACGCTCCCCTGAGATGATTTTCATCCCAAAAAATGCTTTTGCAACGTTCACACCAGGGCTGACAAACTCATTTGCCGCGGGCCACATTCTAGTTACAGTTTCCTATCGAGGGCCATAATGAATCTGGGGAAACCATTAGAATGTTTCAACTCCACATATTGCATACAGAACGCTCAACAAATTAATAAATCACTAGTTTTCAAATCTGATGTCAAGAATAATGACTTATTGTGGTTTACATTGGACAATTTGACATTTTTGTCCAGATTTTAGCAAGCATCATGGCACTTTGACATGCTGTATTTGCTTTCACGGGCCTAATAAAATGATGTGGCGGGCCAGATTTGGCCCCTGGCTCTTGATTTTGACACCTGTGGTTTAGACTGTCTGTTCTGGTGCAGTTGCGCTGCATCTTTTTTAAAAGTCAATGGATCATCCAGAGTATAAATTTATTTCTGATTTTCAGTCATCATAACTCCAATGTTTCTTGTGTTGTTCTTTTGCATGTAGGCGTTGGGCAGCATGTATTTCATCCACAAGTCATTGAAGAACATCCGCCAGTATGACTTCAGTGGTAAAAACAATCTTGTGACTTTAGCAGGAGAAAATGCATTTTGAGATTAGCCACAAAGAGCTAGCTCCTCGCTTCTTCTTCCCTCCCCCCACCATCGCACATTTGCAAAGTGCCGGAATTTCAAAGGAGTCATTTCCCACTTGCATATTGCAGTCACGTTGGGCATGAAAAAGCTCCTCAAAAAGCTTATGGAAGAACCATAAACATCATGAAGCTGCCACTATCTGTTTGGCCCAAACAGATCGTCGCTCACCAAACGTAGTCTAATGGCTCCTTTATAGATCCCCCTCATCACGTATGCCGCACTGATGAGGTTAACACCAGTTTATTGATTGCTGTTTGCATGTTTCCTCACTCTTTTGTGTGACAGCCGCCTGTCCCTCCCTCTTCGTCTTTGCCTCTCATAGTTAAGGACTTTAAAGCGGTGCCGGGACTGGACAAGCATGTCGGCTCGCTGAATGGGGTCACCACCATGGAAAAAGAAAAATTCCCAAAGACTTTCTGGCCTGATGTGAGTGTTTGTGTGCGTGTGTGTGTGCGTGTGTGTGTGTGTGTGTGTGTGTGTGTGTGTGTGTGTGTGTGTGTGTGTGTGTGTGTGTGTGTTTTTCATCTGGAAGTTGTGTTTGTCCCAAAGGGACATGTTTGGACAAATGGGCCTCGTAGGCATGAAGGGGCTGTTTGGCTCCTCTGACAGAGAGATGAGATAAATTATGTGAAAGGATCAATAATTATATGTTTGGCTGCTGACTCTTGTTAATTTGTCTCTCTTGCAGTTCAAGTGGTCCAGAAAGGGCTTCATGAGGACCCGCTGGATTATCCACGATCGGTACGTACATCGCATTAATCCTTGCTCATCCGATTTATGCACATACTGTTTAATCTTGCCAGACACAGATCATTAAATCCAGTAGATGATTACGATCAATTTTGATTGACAATGTCAGAGAGCTATCCATTTCAAAACAGATTTATTATCATGGCACTGCACCAGATTGAATGGTGCCGCTGACGCTACCTTGTAGCTACTTCACTGGAGATTTGAGTTAAATTACCAGAGTTGCCAACTGTTCCGGATTGTTTGTATTTTGTTACGCAAATGTCTTACTGTGATTTTATTATGGCCGCAATATATGATCTTCTAGATTTTTTAAAAACAAAAATCAAGGGTCATCTTGCGTGTGAGCATCGATAAGAAATAAGGGCAGCCACACAAAGTGAAGCTTTATTGGCAGATGATTATGCGCAGACCATAACTGTGAACCAGAAGAATTCGGACAACTTTATCCTTTACAGAAAAACAAACACCAACACTATGCACAGTGTTGTTTTGCTGTCACTTTCATGATTACTGGTTTGAATATGCCAACTAACTATGACTCGGTGAGGCGGAGCTAACATTCTTAATGATTGATTTTTATTTTGGTCATAGATAATACATAAATACAATTAACTTCATCCATGATCAAAGGGTTGAAGCCTGCTATTGTCGTATTCACAAATAAAATATGAATCTGTGTGGGATTCTTTCTTTATAGATTTAACACATATCTAATCATGTGGATAAAAATCGGTCGATATTTTGCATTTGTATGCAAAATTGCTGATCGATTTTAATGTCATGACATCATCACTCATATTTGTGACATAACACATAACATTAAATGTGTACACGTGAATCCGGAAGCTCGTCTTTTATTTGATTATTCATTTATACTCGCCGAAATACCTGTAGACGTGGTCTGAAGAGGCAAAAATTTTGATTGACTTTCAGCCCTGAATTGGTACTGTGCAGATTGCAGATCGGTCAGCTAAATTCCCAAACAGATGAAGTGAGGCCTGAACTGTCTCCAACAATCAGGATATCGCAGCATGTCCACATGCTCCAAAATTAGAGTCTTCAATTCATCAAAACATGTAACATCACATGTAAAAATAAACACCGCAACAAAAGGTCAGAGCCAATTATCACATCTAGAATCTTTGCCTGAGAGGCATAAATGCTCTCCGCATCCTTCACCAAACATTGAATATTTTTTTCCGATGCCATTTACTCTTTCCCTTTCAAATCCCTCTTGTTGCATGAGTGTGAATTTTTGTTTGTTGTGTTCCCAGAGGACTGGACCTAGTCAACATCCACTTGTTTCACGATGCCTCCAATCTCATTGCCTGCAACGCCAGTCCTTCTGTTTATTCTGACAATCGCAAAAATGCACTCAGACACGTCATCAACAGGTCTGAGTTGTCACTCCATCAAAAATTCTCTTGTCACGGTTGAATTAAAAGTATTAGCACATAAAACAGTCCTTAATCTGAAGTTGGACAGGTGATACTGACTGATTTTGCTTTGAATGTGAGTGCTAATACAGTACTTAACTCATTCACTGCCAGACGATGTGCTTATGTGTCCACTCCAGTGCCAGGGTTTTTGTCATTTTCACTCAAATTGCAGGACCCACAGAATATTGAGTTTTAGGACTACATAAACATTCAATGAAGCATGAGCAACCTTAAACGTTCTTCTTTCATCAGGAAAAAAATGTTTATTTCGAGCTGTACTTGGTTATAGAGTTATCTGCATTGAAAGTGGGGGCGGCTGTACAAAAGGTAAATGCTCCCCCCTCGTGGGAGGGAAAAACATTGCCAGAGTTCTGACCGTAGCTTGAAACACACTCCCCCGCAAGATAAAACAAAACCCGAACAAATTCGGGAATGGTTCTCCACGTCATGCTTCTCAATTCCCGAATAAATTCGAGAATGGCAGTGAATGAGTTAATTTATGTACCAATAGTAGAAATTCTTTTATCCTCTCCTCACACTCAACAACAAGGTCAAAATATTGCATTCCAAAGCCCATGTTTTTTATTTTTCTAGGATATCAGACGACTGCCACACGCCAATGCCTTTCTTCCTGTTTGGAGATTTTAATTTCCGTTTAGACACTCAGAGTCTAGTCAAGGTATGCTCCAACGATGCTGCTGTTTTTGTATCTCTGCATTGTCATCGCTCTTTGCCCAACACCTTTGTGTTTGCATATGGGCAGCATTTGTCTCGCTCAGCTGAAATCCAGACCGTAAAGAAGGCCAGCAGTAATGAAGTGGAGAAAATCATCTGTGAGGAGAAAGCTGATCGGCAGGTGGTAAAAAGTATTCCCTGAAAATTATTTTTACCTTATGGCTCATGTTGTTTTTGCATTTGCAGGTACTTCTGCTGATTGAGGACAAGCTCTTTGCGTATCTGAATCAGGCAGTGTTCAGAGAAAACAACGGCAAAGCGGTGAGCTCATCATCCAGACTTATGTGTTCTTATTTAGGTCTGTCACAGGCTGAATCAAAATCTGTGGCAAAAGTGAGGAGTTGCAGAAAAAACCACAGAACGGTTTAGTATTTTATTGTGAATAGTAATATCAAGTAACAATGTGCAGATGAATAATTGCTTGAAAGATAGGATTTAGCACATTTAAAAAATCAAATTTCGATGTTTATTGACAAACCCTTCTTCCTTCCAGCTGCTAAAATATGACAAAGAAGTTGCAGCCTTCCACGACGTTGTTCGAGAAGAGGAAATCCAATTCCCACCCAGGTGAGATTTGTATTTTGCTGCAAATGTCCTACCTCTCTTCTATTGTTTGAACAGAACCAAGTGTTAGATGCTGCTGTCTATCTCTGATGCTCCCAGTTACCCCTACAGTGAAGAGTTCACTAAACCAACCCAGTACATGAATACTCGCTGTCCTGCATGGTGTGATCGAATTCTGATGTCGCACACTGCTCAACAATTTATCCACAGTGTAAGTCACCCCCTGCTGCTTCTTATGAGTTTGTTTTTGTGTTTATTATTTTTTTTTTTTTTTTATTTTTTTGTATTGCCAGTAGTTGTAGTTTTTTTTAAACAAGGAGTATTTCTTCAGTGCAAGTGCACATTCCTCTTTCTTAACAGTGGACACTTTGGCGAGAATGATACGGGTAGTTAGTGTTATAAATATCAAGCATAACTTTAGTCAGTAATCAATTTCTTCTAAAGTGCTCTCATTTGTATTTTATTTCATGAAGAAAAACAGTTTTTTTCCCATTTGTGTTTTGGTTATTGTTTTTGTTTTCTTTTAACTGATACGCTTTGCACACTCATGCCGAAGCTCCTGTTTAGCTACATTTTATACCCAGACTCCTCGATATCATGTGCCACATCACCGGCCCCTTCTCTTAAAGACATACTGTACATCTAACATGTATAGTTATAGTTACAATACATAATCATTTCTATACATTTTATTCATGTTGTAATACAGTTCCAATGTGTTTAATAAGTGTTTCAGTGTTATGGTTGCAGATGGGTAAAATGCCACAAAACCTACAAACTACAAAGAATGACACTGGTAGGCACGCCAGGAAAAAAACCCCGATAGAAACTGAAACCACTTGCGGATGGCAAGGTAAAGATAAAAATAAAAATAGCTTGTCAACAAAGGATAAGATGACTCAATCATATAAATACCAAAACCAAGAGTGATAATAAACACAACAAAACTACTAATAGGAAAACAAAACAGAGAGTGAGAATCCAGAGAAATATCGATAATGCGTATAAAAAATTGCACTTGAAAAAATAGCTTGAGCTGGGCAAATTATTGACAGTTATTTGTCATCAGGGATAATCCATGTTTAAATGAGGAAAAGGTGCCCAGCACGTAAAAGCGGAAGACCACTCCTACCTGTTGGGGATTAAACAGAATGGAATCATAACTTTTAATCACTTAGATGTGTTTTAGTAAGTTTGAAGTATATGCGAGGCATCTAACTCTATCATTTAGTCGGGGATCTGGAACATCTCCCATGTAATGAGTGGTTGTTTCGGTGGACACTTAAGATCCATTTCCACAAGGACAGCCCACTAAAGGGACTTATATTCCACATATAGATCCGAAGGATTATTTTTGAAGTCTAAGAAACAATAACTTGGACTATATGAAGCAGTCAATTTAAGATCAGTTCACCACTGGTATGAAGTATTTATACACTGGTGTATAAGGCACACAGAAAAGCCTTCATTTTCTTCAAAAGATGACCCTGCGCCTTCGCACCTGCGTATAAGGCCTTATATGTGACGCCTTATATGTAAAGTAACAGGTCTTGCGACTACTGTCAGCAGCCACCGACTCGACTAGTTACGCACGACTCGAGTAGTGCGTAACCTCAGGATGTACTGTGGCACCTTATAATGTGGTGTGCCTTATATTTGTGAAACTTTTTTCATTCATTGGGGGTCAGCCTTATATTCCGGTGCACCTTATATATATATATATATATATATATATATATATATATATATATATATATATATATATATATATTTTTTTTTAAGATACACCATTCATTGGGGGTGACCCTTATACTCCGATGTGCCTAATACACTGGAAAATACAGTACTCAGTGGAAGTATTAATGACGCTTACCTTCTGTTCCAAGGGCACCCATGGCAAGAGGAGTGTGATTTATGACACAGTGGGCCCGAATGTTTGTATGGGCGATCATAAGGTAACAACCTTTGATTGAAACACGGATGCTGGAGCCACCAACCGGGCAGCCGTTAAGATTTGATAATGTGTCAATGTGTCTCTTCAACAGCCAGTTTTCTTATTCTTCGCATTGAAGACAAACAAGCATTGACTTGGGGATGTTCTCGGCGGTAAACCAGTGAGTATATGTCCATTTATTCATGGTCATGGCATGTGTACAGGACGTTGAGGGAAGCGTTCGGCCTTAGAGTAGCAATCATGTTGGGAATCCCAAGAGAGGCATTAGCTAGACGGAGCCCACAGCGTTGCCGTGTGAACTAAGATGAAGTACCAGCGGGACAGTAGCTCTCCTTTGTGTCCATGTGCCATCAGCACCTTTCACTGATGTTTTTTACATGCTCTCCGCTGTCAATCTGGATCCACAATACAGAGTACGCTGCTCAGTTGGTCCACATTTCTCTCTGGATGGCCGACTCAGGAGAAATACAGTAAAGCCGACAGAATATTTTGGCGTTTTTATTTCCTCGATTTTTGTTTTGTTTATATTAACCTACGGACACACAACTACAAGTCAGACTGGGAAAAATATCATGCTCAACACGAACCACGAGCACTGGAGCCCCGCAGAGATGCGGCCTCTCCATTGCGCTTCTCTCTCTACACGAACGACTGCACTTCAACGCACCCAGCTGTCAAATTCATAAAGTTCGCAGACGACACCACGGTCAGCCGTCACAACCTAGAGCTGAACACGCTCAAGACAGTAGAGATGATCGTGGACTTCAGGAAACATCCATCAACACAGCTACCCCTCACACTATCCAACTGCCTCGTGTAAACCATTCATGTTCCTGGGAATCACAGTCTCCCAGGACATGAAGTGGGAGGTCAACACCAACTCTATCCTGAGAAGGGCCCAACAGAGAATGTACTTCCTGAGACTGCTAAAGAAGCATGGCCTGTCACAGGAGGTGCTGCAATATTTCTACACGGCTGTCATCGAATCCATCCTGTGTTCTTCCATCACCGTTTGGTTCGGGGCCGCCACAAAAATGGACAAAAACCCGACTTCAATGGACAGTTAGGACGGGGGAAAAGATCATTGGCACCGCCCTACCCGCTCTCGAGGACTTGCACACTGCAAGAATCCAAACTAGCGCGGAAAATCCTACTGGACCCGCCGCACCCTGCCCACCACCTTTTCCAGCTACTCCCCTCAGGCAAGCGCTACCGATCCATGCGCACCAAATCCAGCAGACATTTAAACAGCTTCTTCCCCCAAGCCATTAACTCTTTGAACAGTAACCCAAATGGAACTGTATAGTGCCTCTTTGCAATTTTCTGATGATGATACTAGTGGAGCGTGTTCTACCGGAAGCAAATTCCTTGTGTGTTCTACATACTTGGTAATAAAGATGATTCCGATTATGATTCGAACAAAACGTTTTTTTTTTTAATCTGTGTTTGTTCGATTGGTCAGGACAAACTAAGACAAGTGCTTGAATATGTGGCTTTCATGTCGAAAGTCAAGTAAAGGAGAGTACGCACGTTACAGTTCGTTCGACCGAGAACACCGTCTCATAAATCACACACATCAATATTACAGTACGATACGATAGATGGATAAACAAATACATGTGCTTGCTACAGTTTAAGTGTGAGGAGTTAGGAAGAAGCTCTCCACTCATCCATCCATGCATTGTCTCATGTGCTTCCACTCACATGGGTTACGGTCGAATTGGAGCCTATCCTAGTTTTCATCAAGGTACACATACCCTGAAGTGGCTGCCAGCCAATCACAGGGTGCACAGAGACCAGCAACCATTCACGCTCACACTCACGCCTCAGGAGAATTTAAGATTAAAGGTTTGCCATCTGCTACCAGATGGTTATTGCAAATGAAAGAATCTGTTCTCAATTGACTTGCCTGCACAAAGAAAGGTATAAACAAGCTAACTGCTGAGCTAACAGCCTACTTCGCTTCTTTTTGCTCCCTCAAGCACATTTCTCTCCCTCGCACATGCCAGTAGAGATATTACAACGCAAGATGAAAAATAAGATCACCCTATTTCTGTGTGCATATCCATTATTTTAGTTTAACTGACTTCTAATGGACAATCTTTTTTTTCTTGTGTGGTTGTGTCTCTAAAGGTGCATCAACATTCTCTGAAAATTGAAAGAATGAAAGAACGTGACTCAAGATCAAATAAATGCTTGTCAATCCTGATCTTTCAAGTCCAAGACCTTCACTTTTTTGGTTTTTTTTTGCACAAGTTGTTATCAACAGACTCATGGAATCTGTCAACATATCTTCATCTTCAGTCCAACAACTTTGTTACCGTGTTCAGAACCATATAAGGTTTAAGTTTGAACGTGCTTTGGTTTCAAATGTAATTGTGCATTTGTTTTGAATTTTTATACTTCTAGCCATTTACTGATGTGCTGTTTTTATTCTCTTTTCATTTTACAAAAATAATTTCAGACAGTTGTGATATGTACAGTATAGTTTTTTGGGGAAGGGCATTTGCTCAAACCTCCTGCCCTTTTTTAAAATCTAATCCCTGTTACAACACACGGTTCAAATGATCAGATAATCAGCAAGCTCCTCAGATGTTGTAGAAAGACCCTGCGTATGTGATTAGAGTGTGTAGTAGCGGGGAAAATATGCAGGACGGTGGCCCTCATGGAATAGAAGTAAAGACCCTTGATGCAACAGAACATCTTTGAATATGATCAAGAAAAACTGGCATGGTAACTACAGTGATACCTCGGCTCACGAATCTAAGTGGTTCCCAGAAAGTGTGTGTAAGGCAAAAAGTTCATCTGCCAAACATTTATTTCCCATAAGAAACCATGAAAATGAAAATAATCTGTTCCCAGGTCCCCATAAAACATAATTTTCGACTAAAAAAAAGTACACAAAATATACCTTATTTTATGTATAATAAATGTGCTATTGTATTGTAATTAAAACAATAAACTGTACTGTTTAATAAAGTCGTTTAATTTACCTTTGTGATGGTCGTTCATGTAGTTGCTTCTTGATGATATCCGAGTGAAGTTGCTGTGCTTTCTCGGCGATAATACCCTCACTCACACTCAGCTGCTAGCTGCTTTTCGTTAATTCAAATCAATAGAAAATGTTCAACCTCTTCTATTGCCTGAGATCGTTGCTTACACAACACAGAAACACCGTTAGCCACATGTAGCAATGGTCTACTTAGCGTACTGGAACTGCGACGTTAGGTCACACAAACGCACACCTCGTTCGTGTTTTTCAATGATCTTCTTCTGGTCGACCATAATTTTCTTTTGTGTCTTCTTCGGCTTAAGACTAGCCTGTGGTGGGGTCTTTTTCGGTCCCATAATAGCAAACGTACTACACTGGATAACAAACCACATCCGCACTCAAAGAAAGGGGGTGACAAAAACTAGTCCGCCAACCACCGTGGCGCTTTTCGACTGTGTGGTCTGGTGTTCATTTGCCGAAAACGAATCCGTCAGCCACCGTGGCGCCGTGTGGTTTGGCTCGTCGGTTGAAAACTAGTTCGTCAGCCAAGACTATATGCTCACGAATGTAATGTTCGTGAGGTAAAAAGTTCCTGAGCTGAAGCGTTTGTATGCAGTTATCACTGTACATATTAATCTGTCTGTGTGAATTTGTTTTGTATTCATCTGATAATGGATCCAATAATAACATGAAGTGAACCCTGCATATCAAGTGCTTTATGATCCACAACACTCAGCAAATTGTTCTCTTGAATTCATCTTTTAAGATGTCTTTTTGAAAATGTTCATGTTGTCTATGCTCAGAGTCAACCGAGCCGTATAACATTAAGAAGTTAACCACCATTATACTATTAAAATGTAATTTATCATTTGAAGGGATGCTCTGTGACCACCCTTTTGAAATTACTTTTCAGGGTTGAGCAAGAGGCACACACAGAAAGTTGACCAGTAGTGTTGTGGTAGTAGTAGAACAACTCCAGTCGTTACCTGCGAATAGGCAACTTCCTTGTTTTGTTGGCAAATACCGCTACATTCTTATCTGCACCTTACTTGGATGTTCCACATAGCTAACATTTCACTCACGTTATACAATCATCATGCATTGCCCAATAATGTGTAATACAAATGACCGTTGTTGTTATAAATTCACACATGCATACACATGCACACACACACACACACACACGCATGCACGAACTCACACTCACACACCTTTTTTTCTTCTTCTGTAGAACATGGTCATGTTCTAACATTTTGGAAAACAGTATGCTTGTTTGAATGAAGGCTTGCCATGATTAGTTAAAGGGCAGCTGGAATGAAACTTTGTAATACGTTGAGTTGGCACGAAAGTGCAGTGGATGGGCCATTTTTCTCAACCTTCATTTAGCCATGGCATATCTTTCACATGACGAAAAAAATACTACGACCAAAACACTTCACCAAAAATACACTTCAACATTCAAATCATTCATAGGAGACTTTATTAAGTTGATAAGCATTTACAACCGTCCAGAAAGTTCATTTTTGAGATTCAAATAGTATGTTTTTATTCCTCAATACAGCATTGTGAGCTATGTGGACTCATGGAGACAATTTGGTCAATGAGCCGGTGAGCTGGTATTGATTTCTTTAAATTCGAACATATCGCGGGAATAGGCTACAGCAAGCTCGCTTTATGTTAACTGTCACCTGCCAGCACAACACCATTTGTCTTGAGTTGTAAAAAAAGAGACAAATCTTACAATTTACCCACGATACACACATATTCAAAAGTATGGCAAAACTATTAGCCATTTTCAAAAATACTTGTACTCATTAGGGTTGTGAGGGAGCTGGAGCTATTCCAGCTGACTGAGTAAGACACTTTGACATTTATGCATATGGTCCATTTGTGTTTGATGCATGTTTTCGGAATGCGGGGAGGAAGCCAGTTTCCACACATCAAAACCACAAGAGCATGAGAAGGGATCAGGAAGGCTTGTGTCAAATTGTAAATGCAGAACCTCTCAACTTTATGGCCAAATTGCTCACCAATACAGCACTGTGCTTCTCAGTTGGGTTTTAATTTACCTGAAGTATTAAAGACATGGAATTACATGACTTTTCTTCCCGTTCTGTCATCTTTATTTTCATTTATTTGTATTTTTTTTGTCTCATTCACTGCCAGACGTGCAAAAATGTGTCCACTCTCGTGCTAGTGTTTTTGTCATTTTCACTCAAATTGCAGGACCCACAGAGTATTAAGTTTTAGGACTACATAAACATTTAATACAGCATCATAAACCTGAAGCTCTCTTCTTTCCTCAGAAAAAAAGAGTTAATTTTGAAATTATATGGGTCTGCAGCCAGCTGAGCTTGAAATGGGGGCGGCTTTACAAAAGGCAATGCAATACATACATACTAATTGATATAGTGCTTTAACAACAGCTGGATCTGTAACAAAGCGCTAACATGCTAACATGGACAAAAGGCAAACGTTGCTCTCTCGGGAAGGGAAAAATATCGTCAGAGGTCTGATCAGCCCTTTATTGGCACCCAGGCATGGATGTCTTCAGAAAACCTCTCCACATGCTTGTATTCTTTCTTCACTTTGTGTATAAATAATTGCTTTGCATGTAGTGTCATGTCAGTGATGTGCGAAGCTTGCTAGATGCCATTCAGTTTCCCGCGTCAAAGTAATTTGTCGATGCGGTGCAGGAGTTAAAACACTGTTTTTCAATTTGAGGACGCCTCTATCAATAGCGGATCAACAAGAAAAATTGCCAATAGTTTTGCCGACGGATTGTTATTGAAATTTTACATCGAGCAGTGGACGCCCTGGCAACCGCCCCATGAAGCTATCCCTGTCCCGTTCCCCTCCTTTATGCATGCTCCACGCACATGTTTTTGTATACAAGTATGCATCATACATGGTGAGGCCCAAGACGCAGGACCGAGAAAGTTTTGCGATGCTTGCGCAGCAGCATGCGGATCTTGTCGTCATCAGAGTCCGGGTCCAGAGGCTTGTTGTACTCCTCGTCCTCCACCTCATTATCTGAGGCCTCGCCGGACTGCCCCGCGTGGGCCTGCGTGGAGCTTGGCTCCGACGCGCTCTTCTTCCTCCACTTGGTGCGGCGATTTTGGAACCAAACCTAGAGAGAAAATGAGAAGTTTCAATCACAATCACCTGCATAAGTTGGAACCGTTTTGTCATACGTTGTCGATCGTACGCATTTCCGCAACACCACACCCAGCTCAACTAGTTTATTTGAGTGTTTACTGAAATCACTTATTTGAGTACAATTTTCCAGATCAAAATCAAATGAATTAGATCAGATAAAAAGATCACCTTCACTTGAGATTCAGTCATGCCAAGAGAATAAGCCAGCCTTGCCCGCTCTGGCCCTGCCAAATACTTTGTCTGCTCAAAGGTCTTCTCCAGGGCAAAGATCTGATGCCCACTGAAGGTTGGCCTGGTGTGCTTCTTCCGACCCGACATTTCCCCCAGGAGAACACCTGAAAACACCCCAAACTCTAACTATTACCATTCATGTTCCCACTATACAGTACAAAGCTTTTCATTTCATTTAAATCATCTGTGAGTGAGTTGAGGGCAAAGGTTATGTCCAATACATTCCCCCCACCCCCCACAAAACCTACATAGAAATCAAAATCGACTTAACTTCAGTAAGATTGTATTGTCCAACTTTTACATCTCCATATACTGCACGGCTCATAATATTTCTGGTCAACCAACAGTTGCATATTTTTAAACCAGAGATGCAATTGAACTTTTTTCTTTTTTTGGGGTGCAGATTCCAAGTCGCCCGTCTATTTTTGTTTCTCTAACACAACAAGTTCGCAGGTCATTGTGACCTGTTCTGATGTTTCAACATCAAAAAATATCACACAACACATTTTTGATATTAACAGCAAAAAAAAGGCAAGTAGACAGTTAAATTATTTTTCTTCCCTCGATTTTCTAAATGAGTCAATAATATTCAATATGAGCCCAACAAAACATAACAGCAGTGATAATAATATAAAATGCAATGTATTCGTGATTGAAAATCAGCGTGTATTTTTTTTTTTTTAATCAGGAACGTGATAGCTATTAATTACAACAAATGGTAAAATCTGTATTGCACAACCTTTTATACAGGTGAAACAAAAAAAAATCTGAAAATAGCTACAAACGTTTGTGCTAGGAAAAAAAAGAACATTTTAAATCAGCATCTAAAATGGATTTAAGGACCCAAATCCATTTCAGATTACAAATTGCTCTCTATGGAGGTATTTTTTTCCGGGCACGTTTTGTTTCTTCGACTTATTTTGGATCCCAGGTCAACTTGAGCCACTGTGCAGCTGTTTGCAAATCAATCACAAGGTGCACTTATGGAGTTTTCACTGAATCTAAATCAAATATTTGGAATAGATATACAGTAAAGTCTCGTTATATCGATATCGGATATATCGATAGTCCCGGTTATATCGATACTATTTCTATGCACGCACGGAGAAAATTACATGCAAACAGGGTCGGATATATCGATAGTCCCGGTTATATCGATATTTTTTCCGACTCCCTTGAATATCGATATAACGAGACTTTACTGTATTTGATAGATAATATGTGACAAAAAACACATTGATCAGAATGGATCATTTTTGAAACAATTTGTACCGTATCGTAATAGTTGTGAGAGGCACAGAGAGAAATAAGGATCGTGATGATTATGATTACATGTGTGCAATCATACTGGAATATTTTTTTTTCTCTGCCTCCTAATATATTTCTTTTAAACAGGCACATTTTTGTCTCAAAGCATTTTACATGCTTCAAGCATTTATTTAAATGTAAAATATTTCTCAGGTGTCATAATTTGAGATTATATTGAGTAAATTTAGCCCATAATATGAAGTCTGTGATTCTAGAAAATCAATCAACACACGGCATAAGACATTGTTAATTTTTTGGGTGGGTCAAATTTTCCTTACAATTCGCAGACCATTTTGCTGACAGTGAATTATATGATCAATTTCATGCCTTTTTGCGATTGCAATGTGCTCCTGAATGTGGTTTACGGACTCACTGTTGGCACAGTCCTGCTTGTCTCCACTCCAGTCGCAGCCGCTCTCGGCCCAGTAGCTCAAGCCGCGACCTTTCATGGGACACTCGGCGCCGGTCTTGGCCAAACCGGTCAAGGTAGAGCTGTAGTCTCGGCCGTAATACATGGACGTGCTGGAGACGGGCGGGCCGAAACCCCCCGCGGTGGAGTAGCCGGAGAGTAGGCTGTTGCTGGTGCCCGCGGAGCCCAACCCCACCACGGAGCGGCTCAGAATGTCACTGATGCCATGCGGGGTCCCCGGTGGCAACTGGCTGCTGAGGCCCGTGTTGAGCTTGTAGAAAGAATTTGGTACAGAGTACTGACAAACTGGGGCCTTGATCTCGCCGGTAAACTGGTTCAGGCCGTTGTTGAACAGGAAAGAGCTTTGGACGTTTGGATCCATGGGATTGCTTGATCTCAGTTAACTCTGGTAAGATCCGGTCAGGATCTCCTTGACCACCTATGGCATAAATAAGCAAATTTTAGTGTAATGCACTCCTACGAGGTCCAAATGCTGACCGGTGAGATCAACGGTTGACCCTCACCTCTCGGCAAACATAGTGAGTCAGGCCGTAGGTCCACACGCAAAGAGATGCAGCCCCCAATTGATGCTGCTCCCCTTCCATACTATCATAAACCGCATCTGGACAAGCACATTGATAACGACAGACCACATTCTGATGCGCCGTGGGATTGGTTATCACCTTTGGGCTTCGCCATTGGTTGGCTGGCGAGAGGAGGGCCTGCAAATGGACGGCTGCAGATTAATGATGTTTTGAACAGGTAGAGTGGGATCAAGTAGATTTTTCTTGATGTCCTGACGTGCTTGACTAAGAGTGACACAGTGTGTGGAGGGAATGTAGGGTACTATTCTAGCCTTGTTTTGCCTCCCGGTAAATGTATTTTACATCGGGCTGTTTTTGGATGACTCTAATGTGCATTTCTCTGCAGCATAAACACCCAGTACAGAATATCCTTCTGTACCGTTGCATGGAGGCAGGCTATTATACATTTCTTGTTGCTCTCGTCTGTTTCAGATGTGAACAAATGTGACAAACCGACAACTTGTGTGACATATAGTCTTTTTGCTGGAGTTTTTTAGCTAATGTGGTTTCACAGAAGAGCCCTGGGAGAGCTGTCTAGTTTGCCTACCTTGACTCAATGATATTTGGAAAACAATACACTCTAACATCTTCAAAGTTTAATGGGAGATGTTTTACAGGAAAGTCACGTGTATTCAATACAATGCACAGGTAGTGGATGGCATAGTGGATGGAACACAACAATCTCCCTCTCTCTCTCTCTCTCTCTCTCTCTCTCTCTCTCTCTCTCTCTCTCTCTCTCTCTCTCTCTCTCTCTCTCTCTCTCTCTCTCTCTCTCTCTCTCTCTCTTTCTCTCTCTGACCACAAGCCAATTGGCAGACTAATTAAATTAACTTATGTTATGGGACTGAACTGAGATCTTGTGAATCTCGATCCAACCAACAATGTTTTTGTGATTTGTTTTCCAGGGCTTGTTTTAATGACATCCAAATTTTAGGACCCTTACGCTGCAAGCATTTGAACTTCCATTGAAAAGTTAAGGAACATCTAGTATTAAAGGACAACCGACGTCTCCGGACAAGTTGTGTTCATAATTTGTAAAATGGCTTCAAATGACTTCTACGGAGCGTATTTTAAAAAGATTCCACCGCATATAGTTATATTTTAAGTTTTAAGATTCGCGGTGAATATTCAGGAAATCTTGTTTTTGAGTTGGTGACGAGTCCGTACGTGACGTCAGTAAAGGAACGCCCCCTAACCGAAAAAAAAAGACACACTGTAGCAGTCCTTCCATCACGTCAATGTATTTCCCTGTATTGTTTGGTCTGAAAACCTTGTGTTGCACCCAAAAGCCGCCAGAAGAGGGTGTCCAAGCTCCATATAAGGAATTTATCAGCCTGTGGAAACGGAGGTGGCAACAGGAGGTCGCCATTTTGTGCCTCTTTTCTGGTGATCGTTTCTCCCCAATGTTGCCTCAAAATGGCATGGAATAAATTATTTAATCGATTGCAAACATGTATGCTTTCCTCTTCAGAACTATTTGAATCATATTCATAACTGGAGGTGTAACAAGAAAGCATATTCTCCGCATCTGAAGCGATTGTTTTGATTCTCAAGCAATGTAAGACGTCTTGGCGTGACGTCACAAATTGGGGGCGGGACTTTCTGAAAATGCCCAATTCGCAGCTCAATTTTTTGCAGATTTTGGACACTTTAAGTCATTTTTATTGGTGTTTTGCATTTGAATAAAAATATCATACTGTGTGTTTTGGGTATTTTAGATGCTATCAAATGTTTTTCTGACAAAAAAGTGACGTCGGTTGTCCTTTAAAGCAAGGTTCATTTTCCAACATGGCGTTGTTGTCGGAAAGTGGTCCTTCAGACAGATCATGACACATAAACTCGGTCAATATATTCTGAATTGTTTACCTGCCAAACGCCTCAAAATAATCATCTCAATGATTCAATTCCACTCCTACAGTTTTGTTGTTATGACATGATTTGTTGATCAATGCAATGCAGAGCAATGTCAAATAATCAGATTGAACAAGAGTCTTAGATTTATTACAATACATTTTTGTCCATGTTTATATCAATTTTATGTTTCTTTATTTGCCCTTGTGTTACATTGTATACACTGCATAGGTATGGAATACCCATTTCTTGGATAGTCGATTGGATTTTTCTTTCTCTTTTCAATTTTTTTATTGTACTATTTTTACCATTGGTGGTATTGCTTGTTTCTTTTAACCCATACAAGATCTACAAAAAAAGAGGTTTCCACAATAGATGATTGTGTAAACATTGCGTAGATCATACTTTGAAACCAAATCCTGCAAGAAACAAATGAAGCTTGTTTGAAACATACAATTGGCGATAAAGGCGAGTGTGATTCTTTTTTTCAATAAGCTTATTCGTTTTCCTTATTGGATATGGAACAGCATTTCCTTATGACGTGTAAGATAAAAAAGACACGCAATTGTTGATCTCTTTATCTTTGTGTATTGTTGTTAAATATTATTACTCGAAAAAAAACTGCAGACACAAATTGTGAATAGTGTTTTTATTTAAAAAGACTCGTGCACTGCTTTGCAGAATCCATCCGTTTACCCGAAATGGTCATGTGACCACAGTCATGCAATCGCTCCAGTGAAATCGAATCCTTCAGACGTGTGTAATTTTCCGACTGAAAAAAAATCGTTTTCTTTCACGCTTCTTTCCTGTGACTGAAGTCAGATGCCAGCCAATCAAAATGAAGAGGCGGGCTCTGCAGCAAAGGTTTCATTTTCGAATCGATGACATTTTACGCCACGTGACCGACGACAGATTCAAACAGTTTGTGCCCCATGGGTTTTCCCCTTTCTAATTATTCACGTCATCAAAGTAATTTTCTACGCACAAACAACAACGTGTAACAGTATAGTTTGAGATTTAACCTGGGTCTGTTTGCGAAGACATGTATATACACACACATGTCCATGGTAAAATTCCCGAAAGTTTCTACTTCTTGTAGTCCCACCCCTTTCTGAGGGGAACGTTTTTATCTCAAATCACACGTTCCGAATGTCACTTGGATACCATCATCTTTATGAAGTCAGGTGAAATCGGCTTGTTTCTTCAAGCTTCTTCACCCAGACGACAATCACATGATGGCAAGGAAGGCGACTGGTGAGATGATTAATTTACATTTACCTGCATATGTTGAATGAATATTTTGTAAATATAATTTACTAAATACGCATTTAGATTTTTGCTCCTGTACTACTCAGTATAGTGCAGTACAGTACCAACAAGAACAATATTTTTGAAGTAATACATGGTTGACAATGTCAAAAACAAGCATGATATATTTGTGTTGAACTGAGCCCCGAAAGTGGCATGCAAAAAAATGTGTGTGTGTGTGTGTGTGTATATATATATATATATATATATATATATATATATATATATATATATATATATATATATATATATATATCCCATGGGTGGTGTCTGTCCCCCATTTTTTTTAAGCCCGGTTTTGCGCAGTATCCGTGCTGTTCCCAGCACTGCACTTTTCTGGACCGAGATATCCGATGTTGTTCCCAGCATTTGTTGCAATCACTCGTCGAGTTTGGGGGTCACTGCCCCGAGTGCTCCGACCACCACAGGCACGACTGTCACCTTTACCTTCCAGGCTCTCTCCAGCTCATTTCTGAGCCCTTGATATTTCTTGATTTTCTCATGTTCCTTCTTTCTGATGTTTCCATCACTTGGGACCGCTACATCCACAACAGGGGCTTTCCTCTGCCCTTCATCTATGACCACGATATCTGGTTGGTTGGCCATTACCATCTTGTCAGTCTTTATCCGGAAGTCCCACAGGATCTTTGCTCGGTCATTTACTTTTCACACCTTGGGAGGTGTTTCCCATCTTGACCTTGGGGTTTCCAGTCCATACTCCGCACAGATGTTTCGGTAGACTATGCCAACCACCTGGTTTTTTATATATATATATACAGTAAAGTCTCATTATATTGATATTCTCGGGAGTCGGAAAAAATATCGATATAACCGGACTATCGATATATCCGATCCTGCGGCATGTAAATTTTCTCCTTGCGTTCATAGAAATAGTATCGTAATAAGCAGTACTATCGATATAGCCGATATAGTAAAGTCTCGTTATATCGATATCGTTATAGCAATATCGTTATATCGATATCGATATAACGAGACTTTACTATATCGGTTATATCGATAGTACTGCTTATTACTATACTATTTCTATGAACGCAAGGAGAAAATTTACATGTCACAGGATCGGATATATCGGACGGTTGGAGGCTAAGATCAAGGCGGCTCGGAAAGATGTGAGTCAATTGACGGAGACCCAGAGAGGTATGAATAAAAGGCCAATACCCAAGAGGTACATGCAGATAACCATACCTGAAACACTCGAAACTGCCAAACAAAGGCTCCAGGCCTTGTCCAGTCGCCTAAGGAGATACACGAAAGAGAATGAGGCCAGAAGAATAAACAGGCTGTTCGAACAGCAGAGCAGACCCTCCAAGGTTGGAAACTGAAAGATACTGGACAGGGAGAAGGAGGTCGCACATAACAGCAGTGCACAATGGCTGGTGACTCTGAAAGAGGAGCATAGCAACCTCCCTGAAGAGAACCCAGTTACCATCACAGCAGCAAGAAAGAGTCTCAGGTATGAAAAACTGGACGGCACCAGGCCCGGATATGGTCCACACCTACTGGCTAAAGAAACTCACAGCACTCCACGACCGCTTAGCAGCACAAATGAACCAGTTGCTGATGTATGGGACTCACCCGAGGATGGCTAACCGAAGGGCGAACAATCCTGATCATGAAGGATTCCACAAAGGGTGCAGTTCCTTCCAACTATCAGCCAATAAACTGTCTCTCCACAACATGGAAGCTCATGTCAGGCATCATTGCGGCTAAGAGAAGTGGACATATGGATCAATGGATCAATCTTCACAGCCCCGCTTTGTTCAGTGGAAGGTCGGTGCTGTTGAACAGTCTGCGGCTGGATGAATACATGGCTTAAGGAGCTCGCGATAAGAAGGAAGGAGTGTCAGCGCAGAGCGCCGATGCGTCCATGCAACTGTCGCGGGATGGAATTGAAGCTGATTTATGGGGGACAGGAGATGTGAGACGATCTCTTTTCGTCAATGGATGCTACAGCTGCGTGTTTGCTTTCAACATTTAGCTTGTAGTCGACGTGCACGTTCCACCATGATGTCCCTGATCCACTGGTGAAGAGACACTTTGATCCTCTCTTTCATCTGGAAGTGCTTTATGTAACAAAGAGGGCACAGAAAGTGCTTAAGAATGAATGTCTCTCTGTCTTTGTGTTGTCATGTTATTTGTTATTTAGTTTTTTTTGTTCTTTTGACTTCAAGACTGCGCCGCGAGAGTGGCTGCCTTTCCAGCAGCTCCTATGTTTTGCTTTTCTACTTTCATTTCTTTCATAACTTTGCTGCTGTGAAATGTAAATTTCTCCACTGCGAGACTAATAAAGGCAAATCCAATCCAATCCAATCCAATGCATGGGCAAAGCACAGAAAGGCATTGGTAGGATTACTACAGGTGCCAAACATCAGCTGCTGGTTGACAGAACAGTCGCACAAGACTGCAGGTCCCGACATACCAACCTGTGCACAGCCTGGATTGATTACAAGAAAGCAATGACTCAATGCCACACACATGGATCAATGAATGCTTGGAGTTGTATAAGGTCAACAGGACCCTGAGAGCCTTCGTTGCAAACCCGATGAGGATGTGGAAAACCACACTTGAAGCCAATGGCAAGCTACTAACGCAAGTGTCCATCAAATGTGGCATGTACCAAGGTGATGCACTCTCCCCACTGCTGTTCTGCATAGGACTGAACCCCCTCAGCCAAATAATCGCCAAGACAGGCTATGGATACCGCCTCAGAAATGGAGCTCCAATCAGTCACCTCCTCTACATTGATGACATAAAGCTGTATGCGAAGAGCAACATAGACTCCCTGATCCACACAACCAGGATCTACAGCAGTGACATCGGGATGTCATTCGGGATAGAGAAATGTAGTCGGATGGTGACTAAGAGGGGCAAGGTAGTCCACACTGAAGGGGTCTCACTCCCTGAAGGAACAATAGCAGACATTGAAAACAGCTACAAGTCCCTCGGTATACCACAGGCCAATAGCAACCTCGAACTAGCAACAAGGAAAGCGGCTATGACCAAATACCTCCAGCGGGTGAGGCAAGTCCTAAGAAGCCAGCTCAATGGCAAGAACAAGACCAGGGCAATAATCAGCTATGCCCTGCCAGTGATCAGATACTCTGCAGGAATAATAAGGTGGCCTAAGGAAGAGATTCAGACCACGGATGTTAAGTCCCGAAAACTCCTCACCATGCATGAAGGGTTCCATCCCAAGTCCAGCACCCCGAGACTGTACACAAGCCGTAAGGAAGGATGCCGGGGACTAGTGAGTGTGAGAGCCACTGTCCAGGATGAAACATCCAAGCTCAATGAATACATCAAAGAGAATGCTCAAACGGATGATGTACTCAGAGAATGTCTCAGACAATGGGGAACAGAGGATGAGGTGCTGAAGAGGGACAACCATGGGAGGAAAAGCCTCTACACGGGATGTACCACCGAACCATAACTGAAGTGGCTGATCTCATGAAGTCCTGTCACTGGCTAGAGAGGGGTGGCCTAAAGGACAGCACAGAGGCACTCATCCTGGCTGCTCAAGAGCAGGCCCTGAACACCAGAGCCATAGAGGCAGGGATATACCACACCAGACAAGACCCAAGGTGTAGGTTGTGCAAAGAGGCACCCGAGACAATCCAACACATAACTGCAGGGTGTAAGATGCTGGCAGGGAAAGCCTACATGGAGCGCCATAACCAGGCGGCTGGCATAGTCTACCGAAACATCTGTGCGGAGTATGGACTGGTAACCCCAAGGTCAAAATGGGAAACACCTCCCAAGGTAGTAGAGAATGACCGAGCAAAGATCCTGTGGAACTTCCAGATACAGACTGACAAGATGGTAATGGCCAACCAACCAGATATCGTGGTCATAGATAAAGGGCAAAGGAAGTTGTCGTGGATGTCGCAGTCCCGAGTGATGGAAACATCAGAATGAAGGAACATGAGAAACTCAGGAAATACCAAGGGCTCAGAGAGGAACTGGAGGGAGCCTGGTGACAGTCGTCTCAGGTGGTCGGAGCACTCGGGGCAGTGACCCCCAAACTTGACGAATGGTTGCAACAGATCCCGGGAACAACATCGGATATCTCGGTCCAGAAAAGCGCAGTGCTGGGAACAGCACGGATACTGCGCAGAACCCTCAAGCTTCCTGACCTCTGGTAGAGGACCCGACCTTAAAAAAAAATGGGGGATAGACACCACCCATGGGGGGTGAGACGGGGATTTTGATATATACATGTGTGTGTGTGTTTAAAATGACTTGGATTTCATAAGAGATAATTTTTTTCACTTTGTTTTGTTATTGACAAACGCTCTTTATGAAAAGCCTTTTTTAAATAAACCTTGGTTGCATCATACATCTTGGACAATTTTATGTTTCAGATGATAGGTCAAGGAATTCAAAAACCTGTAATTTCATTTGCCTCAATCCAATCATGTTCCATCACCGTGCCATTGGTACCAGCATCCACCTGAGCAAGGGGTGTCAGCATGCTAAGAGGGATAAAGAAACCTTCAAAAATGGCCTGGTCTTCAGCAACCGCCTCGTGAGGGTTAACGAGCGGATTCGTTTGCGAATCGAGGATGTCACTGACCGTTGGAACGGAGCCATGCGAGTGGGTTTCACCAACGTTGATCCAGACTGCCGTAACCTACCACTGCCAAAAGTGGCCATGCCTGACCTCACTTGCACCCCTGGACACTGGGCGGCTGCCCTGAGTGTCAAGTTCTGCAAGGCTGGAACAGAGCTGGAATTCTGGCGGTCATCCAAAGGCAGCTTATATGTTACAAACCAGATCTCCAATGAGTACAGGCTACTACGCAAACAAATCAACGTCAAAGGACCTCTGTGGGCCATGATTGACATTTACGGACAGACGTCCTCCATTCTCCTCTTGGGTAGGTTTCATGTTTGTCATGCAGCCTGAAGCTGAACAAACGTTTTTCTTTCGAGGGTTACACCCAGAAAAATTAAGACCAGGGAGTGAGAGATGAGAACACATTTCTTCTCTCCTATGCATTTTTGGAAATCTCTGGATACAGCTGCGTGAATAAGCCACCTTATTCATGATCACCTCTTCCATTTTGCAACAGGTTCTATGATACACAGAACATTTTTCAACAGGAAGTTACATAAGATGTTGGTAGTGGCACCTTCACCTTCTTTAGAACCAGGCTTCGAGGCAACTGATGACTCCTCCCATCTCAACCGGCTGGTGACAACAGGTATAGAAGCCCGTCTTCAAAAAAAATAAAGCAAGTGACAATTGTACCACAACTGATTTCTTGTCATGCTGCTTCCTGTCTCTTGATGACAGATGAAAGAGAAGAGATGATCTGCGTGGTGTGCATGGACAGAAAAGTCCAAAATACTCTACATTGTGGTCACCATTTTTGTTTGAAGTGTAGTTTAAAAATCTTTCATTCTTCTGGTACATGCCCCCTGTGCAGGCAGAGGATGGGCACGCCAGTGATTAATTGGGTGGCTGCCCCTTAGAGACAACCTCTTGTCACCTTCTCGTGATGTAAATTCTGTGATTTGATGTTGCATTTCTTAAACTTGAACAAAATTATTTAGATATAAACTTGTACAAAATGACTCTATAATATTGATTAATCATACAATACCTACTGGGTTATTTGTGTACGACTGTATTGTGTATTGTTTGTGTCGTCACTTGGTTTGGTTTTTGGGTGGAAGGCAGAACTTTGTTTGCACTGTTAATTCTCAGGCATGCTATGTATGTATGTTTTATGTTTGTAAGTATTTATGTATGAGTGTATATATGTAAATAAACACCTGAAATATACAATGAAGTTCTTTGTCCATATATTTCTCTTTGTGAGTTTAACAGCCGTTCCCACAAGATGACACACGGTGGGACCTCCACCGTAGCACAGAATCCATTCATGGGCACTGTTGGATGTTTGATATCGAGTTTATTCATATTTCATATTCATAAATCATTTTTCTGGTATAAAATAACAAATGGAAAGAAGTTATGAAGCCTTAAAATTATGTTTTAATGAAGACTAACATTCTTCATGGACATGCTATGGAATGGACAAAACCAATTAGGTTAGATTAGCCTTTATTCGTCTCACAGTGGAGAATTTTACATTTCACAGCATCAAAGTTATGAAAGGAAGAGGAATGGAAAGAAAGAAGTAGAAAAAAAGTAAAGAGCTGCTGCTTTGACTTTGACTTGACTTTGACTGTCAAGGCAGCCACTCTCGTGGCGACATCTTGAAGTCAAAACCACAACAAACATGACACAACACAAGTCATTCAATCAGTTGGAGACAAAAGAGGAGGGGATCAAAGCATCCTTTTCACCAGTGGATCAGGGACGACAGTGAAATATGCACGTCTGCTAATAACTAAGTTTTGAAAAAAAACAAAGCTGTAGCATCCATTGACGAAAAGAGAATGTCTCACATCTCCTGTCCCACGTAAATCCGCTACAATTACAAGCTGCGACACTTCCGCATATGCATTGGAACTCTGCGTTCTAATCGGGGGCTCCTCAAACCATACTGACCATTTTGTGTTTGGGAGCCCTTTATGTAGCATTTTCATCTTTATTATGTTCATAGAGTTGCTTGTTCTGTAGCCACAAGGGGACACAAGCCAGTGTCTTCTTGTGCCGGTCCCAAGCCCAGATAAATACAGAGGGTTGTGTGAGGAAAGGCATCTGACGTAAAAGCTTGGCCAAAACAAACATGCGAATCAAACCTCTCAAGATGGAGGACACCGATTCGCTGTGGCGACCTCTGAAGGGATAAGCCAAAAGGAAAAGAAGAAGAAGAACTAAGAGAAATGAGTCAACAATCCATCACATAAGTGTAAAAAGAAATTATTGCCTTTATAATGCAAAATGAAAGTTGCTGAAAGCCGAAAAGGGCCAACTTTGTCTTTAGGCTACTGTTTCATTGGAGGCGGGCTTAATGACATTTTATGTTCTGAAATGGAAATTTTCGCTTCATTCATTATAAACATTTTGATGACGAATCCAAAATGAAGCATTGAAACAAAAAACATGGGACTGTCCACCAAATTGGTAAATGGGAAATAATGCGCAACACTGATAATAATTGAAAACATTGGTTGCAGGTGAAGATTAATAACATGTACGCCTATTAATTTTGGGTTATATGAGAAAAATGGAAACTTCTAGAAAGACATTACTGTAAACCCTTTATTAATCAAAACATACAACAAAGTGTTTTTCCATAAAACATAAGATTATGAGATTCAAAAAACAAGTGGGCACATGAAAAAAATGGACTGAACTGTATATATATATATATATATATATATACAGTGAGACCTCAACTTACAAACTTAATTGGTTCCCAGACAAAGTGTGTAAGGCGAAACGTGTGTATCTTAAAAAAAAAATCCCATAGGAAACCATTAAAATAGGAATAATCCGTTGCCGGGTTTCCATAAAATATACTTTTCAACTAAATAAGCCTTAAAACTACACACAACCTACCTTATCCTATGTATAATAAATGTGCTATTGTATTGTAATGAAAGAAATACACTGCACTGTATAATAAAGTCACTTTATTTACATTTGTGATGGTCATTGATGGCTCCTCATTGACACCTGTTGCTTTCTGACTTGTAAGGTCTTACAAAACTGAGGCATCACATTATCATTCATCATGTTGATGATTGTCATAGCCTTTTCTAAAAGCCTCCTCATCAACTGTTGAATGGCCTGCTTCTGCTTGTCCTCTTGAAGGCAAATCAAATTCTCTGTGTTGATGACCTCATTATGGTCAGCAACAAGCTGCTCAATGTCATCTGCATTCACTTCGATTCCCGTAGGTGCTGGCAGTGATTTTATGCAACAAAAGGTGTGAGTCCGATGATTCCACGGATGCGGAATAAAACGCGACAAAAGAAGGCGGGCGGGGCGAATAAAATGGCACACTCGCCTCTGAAAATCACCTCGTGCAAAGCAAACTGTTGGATTTGCCAGCACAAGACAAGACCTTTCGTCGTAATCATGTCACTGGTGAGGTGACAATGACTCGTTGAAATGAAATGAAATTGAAGTGTCTCGAGCGGCGGCCACGCCCGAGCTGTCAACTCGCACGTGACAATTTAGCGTGACTATTGACACGCTGTTCCGGTGTGTGTGAAAACTCTAGCTCTGATTGGCTTACCATGACACATGACTCTACCCTTTAGCCAATCACAATCAGTTCTATCGCATCTTGACAGGGGGTGCGGTGCGTTCAAGTGTTTGTCCCTGCTCATTCAGTTAGACAATGCCTTCCAAACAGCCTAGAGTCATAAGAAATCGTGCGCTATTCTCGAACGTGGACGCACCCCAAGTCTTGGATGACAAATAAACAGAGCAGAGTAGACGTGTACGGCTGGTAGTGTCACGGTTTGCGAGGTGGTGATGGCGGGTGCGGATCCCACAAAGCAGGCAGGAGGGAGCAGGAGGTTGTTTGACAAATTGTATTAAAATAAAGGTCAGCAGGAACAAAATGTAAAACATCAAAATCATCTGAATGGAAAAAATACAAAGTAGCAAAAGAAGACCAAAAGTAAAAGTCCGCCAATGTTAAACAAACACATACACAATGCATGCAGCAAACAAGCTGCAAACAATGAACCGACAACGGATGGTCGTGCCGGGTGTCCTTTTAAGTGTCAGTTATTAAACTCCCAGCACCTACGAGGCTGCAGGCAGGGCTAACGTAGCTACCCGTTTGTCGCCAATCTGATCGGGACGACCAGCACCTGTGCAGGTGCAGGCGGGGCCGACAGCGCACCCCGTTGGTCGCCAACCAGATCATGACAGGTAGTTTCTTCAATTTATTCATAGTAACGCACCACATTTGAACTGAGGCTGAACACGAGCCTGTGGTGTTTATTTTCCAGTCTCATAATAGTAAAATTATCTGCAAAAAGCTCATCGGAGGCGATGGACGTGTGAATTCAGAGAGACGGGGTGTGGAAAGGAGCTCGACGTGGAGCGCTGTTCGGTCGTGTGCTTCCGCCGAAGATCACTCCGCCAGATCCGAAGGTCGTGTGCTTGATGGACCGGCTGTGGTGGGTGTGTATTATGAAAATAGTGCTTATTATAATTATATTATAATTTTCCTAAAGTTGACGTTCGTATGATGAAAAGTTCGTATAAGGCGTTCGTAAGTTGAGGTCTTACTGTATGATTTTATATATATATATATACACGCACAGTTCAGTGTGTTCAATGTGTCAAAATGAATGAAAGGTTTTGCGGTATTGGGCGGCATCTGTTGGATGTAAAGCCATACTGCAGTAGTAGAAGAACAAACAAAGGTGGTGCAGTTTCACAGCAAGACACGTGGGTCAAAATACACAGCTTTTCTCGTTTCCTTTAATACAGTTCTCAGACTAGAATTAAAATTATCAAAGCGACTTGTTCACTGTCCACATCAATGTGTCACTTGTGCACGTCCGACCCAAACCGTTGTCATTCCTATGAACAAGTTTCAAATGTTTTGCGATGCATACAAATGTGATGTGCACTTTTCATTTTTTCCCCGCCATTATCAGCTGGTTGTGTCATGTTGTTCAAGAAGGAATTTAGGTTAATTTTTCTGATACCTCGAAATATTTTGGCATCAGCTTACTATATTAGTCTCTACATGCAAAATGGTCAAACAAGTTTATGTACCAAGTGTGTTTCGATGCATTTCTTTTTGACTTTATTTTCCCATGTGAAACTTGTGTGTTTCTCATGAAGGGACGAGTCTGAAGCATTTCCTCAGTAATGAACCAGTTTTGTGACATCACTCACAGCAACTGTAAATAGTAATAAAAAAATAGTAATGGGAATAATTATGCTGTAGATGAGAATTTGTGCCTTAAACCTCAGAAACGTTGGGCGTCAGGAACTTGCTCTGTAATTTCTAAAGAGTTGCTTGTACCCCATGTTATGTAAAAAAAACAAAGTTCTGACAAATATACTAATGCCCTAAGGCAGCTGGGATAGGCTCCAGAATGAGCTTTCCCCTGATCGGTAAACAAACTAAAAATGATAGTACTGTTAAAAAACATGGTTTAATGGTTCACCGAGAGCTTTACTCTGTAGCTTTGGGCACAAATACAGATTATCCTCTTTAACAAAGTGAGCAAAACAAAGCCGTGAAGCCTTCATGTTTGGCTATATTGTAAATGTTGCCCGACCACAATAAAAGAAAACCGTGACATCTCCTGAGGCCCCGTCGAACTAGTGTGTGGGATTTTCTATGTGTGTACACTCATTATTTCCATTGAGTGAGGACTTCATCATGATAAACCTTCCTTCAATATCTATACAAAAATGTTAATACATTGCAGGTGATAACACTGTAACATGCTGATATTAGCCACCTGGTGTTTTTTGTAAGAATATCCAATTACCTTCCGGTGGTGGGAAGAAACCAATTACAAATACTTCACTACTGTATTACAACATGTCTTCTAAATTTGAGATATGGCAAAGAGTTGTCAGAACCCTTAATAAAAAAAAAAACGGGCCTATTACAGTAATAGCTCCTTCATCGTAAGATTCGCGTCCAAGACAACCACTGCAATCAGTGAAATCAGCGATAGGGAAATACTCTTGTAAAACATCCTCCACGCATGTTCTACAGCATTTATGGCATTAATTATGGCTATAAACCAATTTTCAAATCATACATATACATTCAAAACCTTGCAATACATTGAGAGAGTAAAAGGAACAATAATTAGACACAAATATAGTATTGCAGCAGTGTCCCGATCCCCGTGTTTCCATTAAAACTAACAAACTTCTCTTGCAAAATATAACAAGAAACATGCCCAAAGATGAGCATTATAACATTATCCAAGAGGTGTTCCTTTTTTACGTATGTACGCAGGGTGGGGATGATTGATGCATTCAATAATCACTGACAAATATCGTTCGGAAAAAATGCCATTCATGTTGAAATCCTCTTGTCAAATTCTAACATTACCAAACACAACAGTGTACTGACACACTGTGGCCAAACGTGGAATTAATCCAAAAAATAAATACCCAAGTGGCAGTGACGTGCGGTGAGGTTCATGGCTGGTGACGCACTGACGTCATCGATGACGTCATCGATGACGTCACCACTCGTCTCTACTTCGTATTTGAATGGTAAATGTGAAAATTCAGCGATTTTGAAAAAAATCCTAAAACGGTGAGGTTAAATGGACAAGAACTTTAAAGTACAAATCACTAAATACATCGAACTGTTTAATTTATTTTTTCATTTGATATTTCCATGACAGCTTTCCATGATGACATGTGAGGCACTGCCTCACCTGCCTCCACTGACTGCACGTCACTGCCAAGTGCAGATTGGACAAAAATAAATCAGCAAAATGACTCCAGAACACTCGGTGGAGGGATTGTTCGGCTTTTAACCAAACCGCAAGAGGTTAGTCCTGCCATGTAAATTCATTTTCAAAAGAATGAACTTGCTGTCCCCGTAACAAAAATCTGTACCGCTACATATGAACCGAGTCCATCCACACTTTTGGTCTCCTCTACTTCCTTCTTTCTTCGGCCAAAGACGTCATGCGTCACAGCGCGGTTCTTCCGCTTCACTGAGACACAACAGAAGAGACCCCAGAGAACTGTCACTGTCCTTAATGCCCTGCTGCCTGAGAAGAGCTGTGGCAGTCCCAGGTGACAATAGCCATCGCACCCAGTCCCCTATTTGACCCTGGCAGGCGCCACCGGCCCATCAGGACCGGAACAAACAGAGATAACATCATACAACCCAACCCCACTGAGCTCACAATAAAACCACCACGAGACCAAAACACTTCTGACTATACTGTACATCTTAAATGTGTACCTTCTTGATATTTATTTGCAGACGTTCCCTTTGTTCTTCAAATACAAACTTATATATATATATATATATATATATATATATATATATATATATATATATATATATATATATATATATATATATATATATATATATATATATCAAATACTGCACTGTAGAGTTAAAACAACTATTCCAATCTATTCTCTTCATTTCTTTTCTCTTCTACCCAGTACAATGACATGACCTGTCCCTCAGTTCAGAGCAAACGACCTCATCGTGTCTCGCATGAAAAGTGGTGCCACGGAGCCCGAATGGCCTGAATGGGAAGCTCTATTACTTCCAGCTGTGGATGGAAACTATTAGCGAGCGCCATCTCCCTGATGAGCTCTGAGGCATGTGCTCACACTCACACATGCAAACACAAGCCATACAGGCACACGCATACACACACACACACACACACACACACACACACACACACACACACACACACACACACACACACACACACACACACACACACACACACACTCGCGCGCGCCTACCCGCCCTCGCCTACTTTCACAGCCACGCAGGGTTCAACATAAGATAAAGACACTCTGTTGGTTGGAGACAGAGAACAAGAGAAAGAGAAAAAGCGGCAGCGGTTCCCTCCCTCTTTTTTCTTCCATTCACCTCCTTCCTTCACTCATCTGTGTTGAGGAGACCCCGGCCGGCGTGCGCTTTGCCTGTAAGTATATTGCACACATCTTGACAGCAGGCAGTTCGCCGGTTGGAGGAGGTAAAAAGAAATCATGCATCATTCATATGCTTTGTTTTTGTGCTTCTGCAGCAAAGGATGGACCCCATTATCAGTGTTTGATTTGATTGCTTTTACGCTAAACAAAGTTTACAATGACCCTGCCATAATTTGAGGTTATCACATCAATGTAGGAAGTTTCACAACACTTGATGAGAAAAATGTGACTGTCCTGATGATTATCAGCATTGCTGTGTGTGTGTGTGTGAAAGCTTCAGAGACACTGCTAAATCCCTTGTTCATTCATCTTCATGCATTTGTTAGAAATAGTTAATTATTTGTCACCAAGCCAAAGTTCCCTTGAGAATAGATGTGGGATATGTAAGTAGAACATGTTGTTAACTGCTAAAACAAATACAATCTAGTGCTTACATGTTCCCATGCTCACATTCCTTCAGTGCTGCCTCAGAGAACAAGATGTGACATAAAAAAAGATAAAAGCAGTGATTTCTAACCTGTGTGTACCTGTTCATGTGACAATTCTGCACTTGTGGACTCTAGCAAATGACATCACAAGTTTGCTCTAAAATTTATCCTGTGGTTTTTATGTCTGTGGTGGTAGCAATAGGCCCCCTTGCTACCTATTGAATAGGGTATTATGGATTCTTCTGATTAGATTACTTTTGTTTTTCTATGTCCAGGTGGACAGGTATTCACCTGCACCAATTAAAGTTGCAACTATGGCTTACTGTTGATTGTGCAGTGCAAATTAAGGAAGGTGGTTGCAAAGTGTTCACACACACACACACACACACACACACACACACACACACA
>NC_142737.1:22882500-22986795 GCF_051943395.1 Hippocampus bargibanti
AAATTGTATAGTACAGTATTTTCCGGTGTATAAGGCACACCCAAAAGCTTTGATTTTCTTCAAAAGATGATCCGCTTTATAAGCAGGTGTGCCTTATATGTGAAGTGATATTGAGCCACAACAGGTCTCGCAACTAGCAGGCACCGACTTCATCCCCCCCGCCCCCCTTGAAGTATTGCGTAACCCCAGCCCCTACTGTAGTGCATTATAATGTGGTGTGCCTTATTTGGAAAACTTTTATATATTTATATATTATACTGTATTTGGGAAAAAAAATCATTCATTGAAGGTGCACCTTATACTCCGGTGCACCTTATACACCGGAAAATACGGTATTTGCATTGTATAATGTCCTGATCGACTAGGAAAATGTCACTTAAGGTAACTGAGCGGAGGCTGGAGTAATTACACCTACAATGCCTCAACCTTCTAGTTGGTACGGAAGCACTCAGAAAGAATAATTAAAACCTACTTTTAAATTGAATTGTGTTTTACACCATGCAGGAAGTCACATGTCTGTATTACAAAACATGACCATTGAGAATATCAATTTTAACAGACTAAAAAAAAAACTTTAGAATTCGGCTGATAAAGACAGCGTAAAAATATAGAATTACTCTTGTTTTAGAGACTATTGTGACAAACAAGTCTGCAAAAAATACATGTATATTTATTTAAATAAATGTCATTGGAAGATATTAATTTGCCGCAAATATTTTATGATGGTGAGGCCTCAACTAAATGTGCAATTCTGAAAAATTCAAGTATCTAAAAAAGTGAATCAGACCACAGTTAGCTGAACCATGATGCCAACGGCAATTGAAACAACAAAATCACTGTGTGCTTTTCAGTGCAGACTATTTGATAAAAGACAAAGACTGAATTGAGTTTATCAAGGAAGTTCTCGACATTTCTGAATCAGCATTAATAGCCCAACTGCATGCACACTCAAAGCATCAGAAGGTCTTTAATTGCTTTAATCCTATCACTCACAATGCATGCAACAAACACAATAAAACCAAACATCGATGAAAAGGTTTCTTCAGCCGTCATCTGTACTTCTTTGAAGGTGTCAGACGTTTCGCTTCTTACCCAAGAGGCTTCGTCAGCTAACTAAAAAAAATTTGCTGGTAGCTTTGGCCCTATATATATATATATATCCCTACTGTCCAGACGTGGCGGTGCCAGACTCTCCCATGACAAGTCCCTGCTCTCAGGTTGGAGGGAGCAGAGGACTATTCCCTGAGGCTACAGTGATTACCACTATTGTCCTGACTGATTGTGGGGTCTACGACTGGCCTGACTTCCCCATTTGCTCTGGTATCACCTCATCAGCATAAATAAGACGATGTGGTCGAAGAAATCTGTCGTAATAACGATCCAAATTAAACCTCATCATACCATGGCGATTTAGTGAAGGGTTTTGCTGTTTTATGAAAATAGCTTCTTTTACTCCCCTTTCAAACCATCTATTTTCTTTCGCTAAGATTTTAACCTCACGGTCGTCAAATGAGTTGTTGCTAGCTTTTAGGTGCATTTACTGCAGATTTTGGCCCACTACTATAAACCAAACATGTTCTTAACAATACTACAATGATTATTGCACAGAAACAACAGTATTTTTATAAATCAAACACCCGTGGCTACGTTCCACCAGTCGCTTCCTTGGTAAGGCGAAAATGTTGTTCAGTCTTTTCCTCACTAAACACAAGCAAAGGCAACACAAAGTAGTCTGCTCCCAGTCTTGGCAACGTAACCATTAAAAAATGAAATGGTCAATCTATTTCTCTGAATATGGAACAGTGTTTTAATTGTACAGGCCAACACATTATTCAAAAAGAAGCCAATATATTGTCTTGGAACAATTTGATTCTTGTTCATCAAGCCATATCAAAATACAGAATAATCAGAGTCTGTTCAGCTTTAAAATGTCGCTTGATGTTTGTGTCCTTCTTTCATGTCACATACATTGTATTGTTAGTTAGCCTGACTGTTTCATTCATTATTAGCAGACAGAAAAAAAACTGATGCATACGTTTTTGTCTGTGGCCAGTTTGTTGGAAGAGTCTTTTTTTCATGCTTTTTTGTTGGTCACTTTCAACCCACACCAACTGCTGGAGCAAACCATTTCAAGCACACAATTTTCTCATTGAAAAGCCTTCACATTGTTTGCAGTGTACACCTCAGCTTGTATATATATATATATATATATATATATATATATATATATATATATATATATATATATATATAAGTCATATATTCACAAAAACATTGTATATATATATATATATATATATATATAACAATGTTTTTATGAACCCTGACTTGTGCAGTAGGAGAAAATAAACACTATTTTTATTGTTTTCGACCACTAAATATAATGGATGTAAGGATATTTTTTTCAATAAGTTGAGTATTGGAAAGAAAATACAAAGTAGTACTATGCTTGAGAGCAGAGCAGATTACATTTCTCTTTTTTTTAACTGGAAAATCAGACCGGATAAGCACGAAGGAAGATGATGAAGATGGCACATGCAGTGAGATGCATTGAAACAGTAGTAGTGCACAAAAACCGCCCAAAAGAATTCTCCTCATTGAGCTATATGAGAAAAGTTCATCCTTAGAGTTAAAGAAAAGAGAAAAAAAAACATGAAACAAACAATTACTTTATTAGTCTCTCAGCAATTCCATTTGAGGAGCCTTTGGGGAATTGACACCCAGTAAGATGGCTTAATATGGTATACACAAAGCTTGGGGATGAATGTGATTTGTCCAACTCAATACAAAAAACATCTAGAACAAGCAATAAAAAGCAAGCAATATAAAATGGCATCGCTATAACTTGGAGGCTATATCTTTCTTTTCATTCATGCCAACCCATATTCTTTCATTTGTGATGCAATATCCAAAAAGATGGCAATCGTTATCACAGAGAGCCTTCGAAATGTTATCCAAAGGTGCATATTATTCACAACATGTTCTGATACAGTATATGTCTGTATATTTATCTACTGTCTCTATTTATATCATCCATAATCGGAACCGATTTATCTGTACGAGAGTTGCAGGCATGCTGGAACCAATCCCAACTGACTTTGGCAGTAGGCAGGGTAGACCCTGAAAATGGTGGCCAGCCAATTGCAACGCATACATAGTCCCCAAAAAATTCACACCCACTAGCACGGCAAACGACAATTTAGAGTGCTACATTAACTTGCCAAGTACGTTTTTAGAATGTGGGAGTACACTGGAGTACCTGGAGAAAACCCACACAGGCACGGGGAGAAGATGCAAACTCCACACAGGTGGTGAAGCTATGAATTTGTAGGATCAGATGTTCGGGTACTAGTGGCTCAAGCATAGGGCGACTGGTAGCGAGGGTGGGTGAATTAGGAGTGTTGGACCATGTTACTGACCAGCCAAGAAATGAGCGACTGCCTTGCTGCCGGCCAGAGTAAACTGTCATTAATTGTGCCCCTCCGACCAAACAAGGAGCGGCTGCTATTTCAGAAGCCACATGGTATATGACTGTCAAGGTTTGCGAGGTGGTGATGGCGGGTGCGGATCCCAAAAAGCAGGCAGGAGGGAGCAGGAGGCTGTTTGACAAATTCTATTAAAATAAAGGTCAGCAGGAACAAAATGTAAAAAATCAAAATGATCTGAACAGAAAAAAGTATCAAAAGAAAACCAAGTGTAAAAGTCCACCAAGGTTAAACAAACACATGCATAGCATACAATGGATGCAATTGCAGACAAAGCATGCAACAAAAAATTAACCGACACCGGTTGGTCGTGCCGGGAGTCTCTTTAAGTGTCACTGATTAAAACGACCAGCACCTGCGAGGCTGCAGGCAGGGCTGACGTCGCTACCCGTTGGTCGCCAATCCGAACGTGGCAGTCCGCCACTGATCGGGACGACCAGCACCTGTGCAGGTGCAGGCGGGGCCGACAGCGCCCCCCGTTGGTCGCCAACCAGATCATGACAGTACCCCCCCTTCAAGGGGCTGCTTCCAGAAGTCCCAACAATCTCCCAAAAGGTCCACTCGCCAGGGAACAATGGTGGAGACGACAACCGCTGCCTCTCCAGCATACGACGGGCGGCGGCCTGATGGGAACGGGACTCGGCCTGGGGTGGACGAAGACACGGCACGGATCGTCGTGGGCGTGAGTGCGATCCATCTCGCACGTTCAAGCGACGACGCATGGCTCAATGCGGATGTCGAACTGCCAGGCGCAGAATGGCACCCCAGACGGTCGTATGGGACCAGGTCTCGGCCATCATGGAAGTTGGATTCTCTTACTAATGACATTTTTCAATCAGTAACTGTATTGGAATATATTTTTGATCTCACCCTCCCAACCCAGGTGGCCAAACACTTCGGTGACTGCTGTTATCACACAGCACTTCCTGTGGGGATGGCGCACAGCAAATTCATTTGCAGAGACACTATCAAAGTGCCAACTCAAATACATTAGTTCATTTCCCCTCCTTTTCTTGTCAATGCAGCGTTCTGTAATTAGCTTTGCTGGAGGGTGTGTGCATGCTTTTTAAGGTTACCAGCACCAAAGGAATTGAACATGAGGCCACGCGGCCAGTGCACTTCAAAGTGAACATAATTTCATTCCTACACGTTACTTAAGTCAATGTCATGTACTGTGGATATAAGAAGTCGACACGGCTGGGACATGCGGCCAGCCGGGATGGGCAGGGGAGCCAAAAGTTCCTTCCCCCTCCCCTCCCCCTTGCTCTTCCACATGTGAAGAGTCAAAAGAAACAAACAACAAAATATAATGATTGTTACATTATATTACATTGGTCCTCCCTTTTCTTCAATTTTAATTTTCGATTCAATAATAGCCATGTTTTCATCATTAACCCCTTCCCCGGCAGAAACGAGTGTACACGTTTTCACCTAATGTTAATATTTTGGATGGATGGATTTGCCTTTATTAGTCTCACAGTGGAGAAATTTACATTTCACAGCAGCAAAGTGATGAAAGGAATGAAAGTAGAAAAACAAAATACATGAGCTGATGGAAAGGCAGCCACTCTCGCGGCGCCGTCTTGAAGTCAAAAGAACAAAAAAAAATAAAAAAAATGAAAAAAATAACAAATATTCTTGTCTGAAATCTTAACCTTCCAAGACCAGCAAGATTCTTATTATATTAGATTTTAAGCCTTGGTGAGCCATTCTATGTGGGATTCAAAGACATTGTTACGAGACTTGCCCAGACATCCGTTGTCGTCGAAACGGTGTTGTTCGCATCCTCATTTGCATTCATTTTTTTTGAGCATTTTCAATGACTATTTCTCCACAAGCGGGGAGGAGGAGGAAGAGAGTGAGCGGCGAGTTTGGAGAAGCCTCAAGTTGTCAGAGGAGAGTATGCTTCCACATGAAATCCTTGAGTAACGATTGATGAAACCCCATCAGAACTGATTCCATTTGTATTCTTCAGTCTTATTGATAAAAAGATTATCGACTAATGGTTTTGCTGAAATAACTGGGTCGGATTCACAAATTGTTTTTACAGCCAGCATCAACGATACCATAGACCAGGGGTCAGGAACCTTTTTGACTAAGAGAGCCATAAAAGTAAAATATTTAGAAATGTTTTTCAGTGAGAGCCACACGCACGCGAGCGCGTGCACACACACACACACGGACGTGCGCGCACATACAAACGCGTGCATGTGTGCGCTTACACACACACACACACACACCCACACGCGCGGCCACTTTTCAACAAAATGTCAGAATGTATTGTAATGCCCCTCAGCGTGACAAATGATGCGCAGAGTCGCTGGTATAGCGAGTCGGTCTTTTATTAACAAATTTAGCGGTTTTATCACACAAACAGGAGCTGTTGTTACGCCACAACTCAGGCGCAGACAATCCCTCGGGCATACTGCCTAACCCCCGTTCTTGGGTCCTCCCTTCTCTCCGTGTGTGTCGTCACGGGACCCCAACAAGCACAGCCCCCAAACATGCATAACACAAGCACTGAACGTTACACTACCCTCCCCTTTATGAAACCCTCGCCCCGAGGGGTCAACAAAAAAAGTCCTCAAGTCGCTGTGGCCTTCGTCTGCGTCTCTGTGGTCGACCTGGCTGTGGCTCGGTTCCCCCCTGCGCTGGATGACTCGGGGCAAAACTGGAGGAGGGTGGGGAACCTGGGCTAACCAGATTACCTGACGTGGACGAAGCAGACCCCGCCTCAGATACAGGAATACCGCTGCCCCGGTAGGGGGCCAACCTGTCCCGATGTAGAGCAATTTTCCTGCCCCTGGGGGGGACCGCTACCCGATAAACAACCTCCCCCACCCGCTCGAGTACCCGACAAGGGCCATCCCAGTGGCTGTCTACTCTGGGGCAGCGGCCTTTTTTCCGTTTGGGCGTATACACCCAAACCAGTATCCCGGCCCGGAAGTCTCGCCCCTTGCTCCGCACGTCATAATTCCTCTTTTGGCGTGCTCCGGCTTTCTCCAGCTGGTCCCGTGCGAATGCGTGCGCTGCCTCCAGCCGATCCTGCAGTCGACGGGCCGGCTGGACGGGCCGGCTGGTCCTCTGGGCCGCCTGGTGGTCTTCCAAACGCCATTTCTGCCGGTGTCCGTATTTCCCGGCCCAGCATCAGCAGAGCAGGGGTACAGTTGGTGGAACTCTAAACCGCTGATCGATAAGCCATCAGCACCAGTGGGATGTGCCTGTCCCAGTCACGTTGGTGTGTGGAGGTGAGGATGGCGAGCTGCTGTTGCATGGTGCGGTTGATTCGTTCCACAAGTCCATCACTCTGCGGATGCAAGGGAGTGGTGCGCGTCTTCTGCATGTCAAGGCGTTCACACAGAGCAGCGAACACCCTGGACTCAAAATTTCTGCCTTGGTCACTGTGGATGATATCTGCAGTTCCAAAACGGCAGAACATGCCCTCCAGTAGCGCATCAGCTACTGTTTCCGCCTCTTGGTCTGGCAGTGCGTATGCCTCTGGCCACTTGGTAAAATAGTCCATTGGACACAGCACGTAGCGATTCCCTCAGTCTGTCACAGGGAAAGGGCCCATGATGTCCACAGCAACTCTCTCCATGGGCGCACCAACCCTTTGTTGCTGAAGTGGTGCGTGTGATTGGGCTTGAGGTCCTTTGTAGGCCATGCACTCATCACAGCGCCGACAGAAGTCCTCTACGTCCCGTCGGTGCTGCCCCCAATAGAACCCTTGGCGTAGCCGTCGCAGGGTCTTTGTGCTGCCAAAGTGTCCCGAGCCGGTGCCCCCATGACATGCTCTCAGCACCGTCTCTCTGAGAGCTCTTGGCACGACCACCTGCCATCTCTCTTCCCCGGTGGCAGGTTCTTTCCAGGCTCTCTGCAGCACGCCGTCCTTGATGCGTAAGCCATCAAACTTGCTCCAAAGGCCTTTGGAAGCAACAGAGAGTCCCATCACGCTTTCCCAGGGCGGCCTCCTGCCACTCTGGACCCACTGCCGCACGGGGTTGAGATCGCCAGAACAACTGCTAGCAGTTCACGTCTTGTAACGCAGTAGCGTCGTTCACTTTTATTGAAAGTGCGGCTGAAATAGGCTACCACTCGCTCACCTTCTGGCCCCACCTGGGACAACACTGCCCCCATGCCGACATTGCTCGCGTCTGTGTCCAGCAAAAAAGGCAGGGGTGGATCAGGAGGAGTGAGGACGGGAGCGTTCATGAGGGCTTTTTTTAGGCTGGAGAATGCCTCCTGACAATCCGGCAGCCACACGAAGGGTTCATTATCTTTGAGGAGGCGGAACAAGGGTGCTCCAATAGAAGAAAATCCTTTCACAAACCGCCTGTAGTATGAAGCTAGTCCCAAAAAAAAACTTTTTAACTGCTTCTGGTCCCTTGGTACTGGCCAGTCTTTGATTGTGCTGACTTTCTCCTCCAGCGTGCTGATGCCCTTACCGTCCACTAGATGGCCCAAGAATTCCACTTTTTGCTGCATGAAGTGGCACTTATCTGGGTGCAGTTTCAGCCCAGCTGCCGCAATCTTCCCCAGCACCAGTCTCAGAGATTCCAGTGCCACTTGAAAAGAATTACCATGGACGAGGACATCATCCAAATACACCAGGCACTTTTGCCTCGGAATGTTTGTGAGTATTGTGTCCATCAAACGCTCAAATGTCCCTGGTGCATTGCATAGGCCAAAACTCATGACCTTAAACTGCCAGTGTCCTCGTGTGGTGCAGAATGCCGTCTTGGGCTTGGACTCTGTGGTGAGAGGGACTTGCCAGTAGCCACTCCGGAGGTCAAGTGACGAGAACCACGCAGAACCCGAGACCAGATCCAAGGTCTCGTCTATGCGTGGTAGTGGGTAGCAGTCTTTCTTTGTCACCTTATTGAGCGGTCTGTAGTCCACACAAAACCGCGATTTGGTGCTCTTTTTCTTGGGGACCATGACCACGCCAGATGCCCACGAACCGTCGGAGGGCTCGATAATCCCTGCCTTGAGCATGGCACGGATCTCTTGATCTGCGGCTTCCTGCTGGGCTAGAGGCAGGCGTCGAGGGCGAACCTTCACTGGTCGCGCGTCACCCGTGTCGATGTGGTGCTCGACCAAGTGAGTGAGGCCCACCTCATTCTCACTGAGAGCAAAAATGTCATTAAATTCCCACAGTACCTGCCATAACTGCTCCTGCTGCTCGACACTTAAGCCATCACAGTTCTTCTGCCAAATGGACCGGATAGCCCCAGTCCGGCTCTCTGCTGATTGACCCGGGGTCAAATTGACTGGCATGGCTGGGTTGGATCCAGTTGGCGCCCCCGGTGGGTAGACCATCACAGGGCGAGCGAACTCTACCCAATCTACCGTCGAAAGCTGAGGAGTCAGCACTGCTGCTGTCTTGGTCAGGCTGGTTTGGGTCATCGGTGCATCCGTGCTCTCTGCTGACGGTTCCGCCGTGTTGATGGCCACCTCTGGTGCACTCTGTCGAGACGCCGTGATCAGCTCCACATGACTCATAAGCTTCCACACTTGCTGCAATATCTTCTCGCAGTATGTTGATGCTAACGTTAACATGGGACTTGTTAAAATGTCACTGACATTCGATTGTTTCATCGATGGTATTGTTTCATTGCAAATTAGAATCCGAACCTTTTCTCTCCTCAAAGGTGAATCCTCTGGTGCATTTGTGGCGTCACACGTGTGTATGATTTTGAAGTGCGCCTTTCAACCCTTTCATGTCTTTCAATTCCTTGATCTCCTTGATGTGCATCTCACCCTGACACATAGCACAGGCTTGAAAATGGTATAAAAGGAGCTGTCGCGGGATAGAGAGATTGGGGCAACCACGGGGCAGAATCATATCAGACTCATCTCGGACTCACGCCCGGCTCACGCCGGGCGTCGGACGGACATCACGGCACGACTTGATCGACTCCACGCCACGATCAAGCTCTGCGCGTCACCTGCCTGGGAGATCTGACAACGAACCTACTTACAAATAAAGAGAACCATCAAACTCTTTATTGGTGAGCTAGCCAGGAGCATTTTTTCCCCTCCTCCTCAGCCCAATCAACTCTCCAAATGGAAAGAACCAGATTTCCCAACCGCCAACCATTCCCAACCAGAATTTCCCAATCTTCACAGCAAGACCCCTCAAGACGAGATCCCGATGGGCCGCCACCACCCGTAGGCGCCCCGACCCCACCGTGAAACCTGCCGCACCCTGATGGCCAACATCGTCCAATTCGCCTGGCAACTCTGCAACTAGCTGCATCGTATATGTCCACAATCACACATCGTCGGACATCGCTTATGTCCACGATTGGACATCGTATATGTCCACGATCGTACATCGTCGGACATCGCTTATGTCCACGATCGGACTTCGGGAAGACGCTTCATGGCCGACACGGCCACCGACGTCAGCGTGCTTCCTCAGCGTCCTGCAGAGCGCCATGGCAGCGCGATCATCGCCACGTCGCCGATGACCGGCCTGTCCGTGCCGGCAGCATGACCAACCCCACGCTCCTTCATCCTCACAATCCCTCATCGATTCTCCGACTTGACCGATCCCAGCCAAACAACTCACGGTGAGAAGACCTTCCGGCATCGACTCGACGGCCGCGAGGAAAGTTTCCATCGACCGACTCAAACTGGCAGTCGTAGAGCACTCTTTGCCATGCTCCCGTACAACGACTTCAGGCACCACGAAACTTCCTCGGCAACCACCCCACCGACGCCTGCCATGCCCGGTGACCGTCATCTTGCCTGGCCTCACCATGTCGCAGAATGACTTTTGTTTTTATTTCTTTGTCCTTCATCGCTTTCACCGACTTCGGATCCAGGAGGGGAGCCCTGTGGCGTCACACGTGTGTATGATTTTGAAGTGCGCCTTTCAACCCTTTCATGTATTTCAATTCCTTGATCTCCTTGATGTGCATCTCACCCTGACGCATAACACACGCTTGAAAATGGTATAAAAGGAGCTGTCGCGGGACCGAGAGATTGGGGCGAACCACGGGGCAGAATCATATCAGACTCATCTCGGACTCACGCCCGGCTCACGCCGGGCGTCGGACGGACATCACGGCACGACTTGCTCGACTCCACGCCACGATCAAGCTCTGCGCGTCACCTGCCTGGGAGATCTGACAACGAACCTACTTACAAATAAAGAGAACCATCAAACTCTTTACATTCAATCTTGTGTACTCGTTGGGCTCATTTAAAGGGGCGTTTACCTGTTTCAACATGGCGGCCAGTATCATCCAATCAAAATGGCGCTTTCGGCCAACTGCAGCCCCAACAGGAAATGAACGGTGAAAAAAAAACCGAGAATATGTATTTAGTTTTATCGGCGAGCCATATGCAATCATCAAAAGAGCCATATATGGCTCGCGAGCCATAGGTTCCCGACCCCTGCCATAGACTGTAGAACATACATGAAAAACAAGTCTGAAAAAGGAAATTTTTCACAATAAAATTGTTGGGGAAAGGGTTAAAACAGTTGAATTTGCACATTCCCTATTCACATACACAGAAGAGAAAGGAAGATTGGTGTCGTACTTTAAGTGCTTCAAGGCCCACATGAATTGCTCCCACACAAGAATATATGTACGGTATATATGTAACGGAGTTGAGCACTTAGATTATTAAATTATGAAGGAAGTGACGCAACGGCGCACATAGTTTCCAGAACAATCTTGAGGAGATTCAGGGTGAGTCGCAATATTCTGTTGGTCTCGATTAACGCGCATTTTCATGACAATATCTTATTTTGTTTCCCCTTTTGTACTGTCTAGTGTATCTAATTAGTTCCCTTATTCATTTCGAGTCCAGATTACTTTTTGTGTCATTATTTACTTCACGTTTTGTCGAGTGGAACTTTGGAGCACATGTGCTTCATAGTGCTTTTCTATTGCGCAGTTAATCACAAGACGAAACCCATGCGACTTCACCCATCCCTTCTGCCATACTGTGTTGCAGATAATAATTGTTTCATTTCGTTTTTATTGAACAATATTTAGTTTCTTGTGTCGTGTTTCATTTGCCCGTGAGTGTCCGTGGCGGGTTGAACTGTGCTCCAGCCATTAGAAGCGCACCGCGTGTTCTGCCGAGTCTCCGCCTATGATGCGTTCAGGGACATCTTGTAAATAACAGTGAACTTGTGTTGTATTCTCTTTTTCTGTAAATAACCACTATACGATCACACGTTGTTAATTCTGTTTTGTTATCTACAATGTTTTGCATTTGAGAACAATCTCGAGGAGATTCCGGTTAATCACAAGACGAAACCCATGCGACTTCACCCATCCCTTCTGCCATACTGTGTTGCAGAAATAAAAGATATTTTTAATGAATGTATGTGACCCATTTAGTCTTTCTGATCGCCTCCACACGTGCCGTTTCATCCGTTATTTATGGCCATGCCGTTATACTACCAGACACAAGTCATTTTACAATCAAGGATTTCTAATTGGGATATGGTTTTTAAAATTAATTAATTAATTAATTGATTTAGTTTAAATTAAATCAAATTCATTTATTTTAAAAGAGAGACTAGAATCAAAAACAATTAACTTGATCTTACTTGAAATGTTCTTCTGCTTTTCTTGCTGTATTTGACTCCGGAGGAGACCCTACTACACCAGTAATGTCACTTCAAAACTGGAGTACAGTACTCTATTAGCAACACCCCTGTTGTGCAAGGACATGTAAACAAACACCTGCAAAAGAGAGAATGAGAGAAAGAATTTTTTTGCAAAAGGAGCCACAGTTGGACGCTTTTGGAGCCAATCAATTAATTGTATCGGATTGTTGTAATTATATTGAAAATTTTCTGCTATTAACTTCTGTGTGGGGCATTACTCAGAAAAAAAAACATTTTGTTTCAGAAAAATGTTTATGTGCCAGACCAGTTCTGGTGTTGTGGAAATTTATAAAACTTGGATTTTCACCCCCAAATTATTCTATTCCCTCCCTCAAACTCTGGTTGAGGGTCAGTGTCTCATTTTTTAGATGTTTCTCTCCTGCAACACACGATTCAAACAATCAGGTTCTTTATCCGGTTCCTTGAGAACCGGATAAAGAGATAGTCTGGCGGTCGTGGTCGTAAGTGCGGGTGGTCGTAACTCACACCGGTTGTAAATCGGACACTACCTGTATATATATATATATATATATATATATATATATATATACCTGTATATATATATATATATATATATATATATATATATATATATATATATATATATATACAGTAAAGTCTCGTTATATCAATATCGGTTATATCGATAGTACCGCTTATTACGATACTATTTTCATTTCCTGTGCACATTTCTAGTCTTTTTATGTATAATTAGTTCCGTTTAGTACGATACCCAGTTATTACGATAATCCGGTTATTACGGTGCTCCTTTTCATCCCCGCCGGCCATTTTGCTGTTTATATCGATACATTGGTCGCGCCATTGGTCGACTTGGTCACATGTCTTGGTTACGTAACACGCCATCGGTTGCGCCATTGGCCGACTTGGTCACGTGACTTGGTCACGTGACACGCCATATGTCGCGCCATTGGTCGACTTGGTCACGTGTCTTGGTTATGTGACCAGCTCCCGCGAGCAGACGCCATTTTCATTTTCAGACGGCAGCTCTTGTGTATCAGACGGCAGCTCGTGTGTCTTCAACAATGGCGAAACGAAAGTCGCCGACATTGCATCGTATGTTGCAGTCGACAAAGACATTGCGACATTCCCAAGCTCATCAGATGCGGATATCGCAGCAGAGGTCAAAGCCAAGTATGCCACAGGAGATTCCCGTGATGATGATGATGACGATGAAGAAGAACTGACTGAATGCACACCTATTGCAACATCGACAAAAGCATTGCAAGGTGCTGCGGACATGTGATCTTTCTTTGAATCCGTAGAAAATGCATCCGTTTTTTTAGAAACGTTAAACAAGATGGAAGTGTTTATATTAAAATATAAAAATGGGAAGCAGAAGACGATTGATGACTTTTTTAAATAGCATACATAATTGCAGTGTTATGTACATGTACTGTTATATGAATGCAAGCGTTTTTTTGCAACAATGTTTGTTGTTTTGTCTGCTGAAGCGTGATGATTTTGAAAATGACTGTACATTCCATACTGTGCATTAAAGGACAAACCAACATCACTTTTTGTGTTTCTTGACTGACATCAGAAAAAGGTTTTATAGCATCTACAATACCCAAAACACGCAGTATGATAAATGCAAAACACCAATAAAAATGACTTCACGTCACGCCAAGACGTCTTGCATTGTTGGAGAATCCAAACAATGGCTTCAGATTCGGAGAATATGCTTTCTTGTTACACATCCATTCATGGATATGATTCAAATACAGAAGAGAAAGAGTAAAGCATACATGTTTGCAATCGATTAAAGATTTACTGTACTGTATACTGTATCCTATGGAGCCTGGGGGCCCTCTACTGGCGGCTTTCGGATGCAACACAGTTCTCAGACAAAAACATAATGTACAGTAAGATGCAAGCACAATAAAAAAAAACTAGCGAATGGCCGAGACTGTTGATAGCTCACAGCTTTCATTACTACTGGTCGGTCTTTTTAATAACAAAACGTAGCCGTTATCACATCCAGATCCAAACAAGAGCTGTTGTTACGTCACAGTTGCGCGCCGGCATTCTATTCAGGCACTCTCTCGAACTGTCACGTAATCAGCTTCCATGTTTATCCTGTCGACGCGAGCACATAAAAAAAAACTAGCAGCATAGCTTATATACAGTACTGTTGTTTGACACCAATTAAAACATGGATTTAATAGAAGAATTGTGATATCCACGATTGGCTGTGGACGACTATCTAACAAGCAAATCCTTCATCGCGAAAGTGTTTGACGTGCGGCATCAACGTAAGTTATGTAACCGTTGCAGTTTTGGTTTTTCATCCATGTACAGTATTTAATTGTGTTGCATCCAGATATCTTTATTGCATGCAACAATCACTGTTTTTCATATGATTGTACAGGCTGGCGTTCATGGCTTTGTGTGAATAGAACTTGAGGATTTAGCATTGGTTGGTTGCATTTTTGAATGGATATAGTCATTAAAAAAAGCGTAAAGACATTTTTATTTTATGCACAACTTTATTTTTCACTTCACTACTGTACAAAAAACATGTTAGATACGCAATCCATGAACCCAATGATAAAATTACATGCCATAACAAAGATCCCCCATTTACGCATCCCCCCCCTCTTTAATGCAGTTCGGCACAGGATCGGATATATCGATAGTCCGGTTATATCGATATTTTTTTCGACTCCCGAGAATATCGATATAACAAGACTAACAAGATATCACTGCCCCGAGTGCTCCGACCACCACAGGCACGACTGTCACCTTTACCTTCCAGGCTCTCTCCAGCTCCTCTCTGAGCCCTTGGTATTTCTCGATTTTCTCATGTTCCTTCTTTCTGATGTTATGGCGCTCAATGTAGGCTTTCCCTGCCAGCATCTTACACCCTGCAGGTATGTGTTGGATTGTCTCAGGTGCCTCTTTGCACAACCTACACCTTGGGTCTTGCCTGGTGTGGTATATCCGTGGCTCTATGGCTCTGGTGTTCCGGGCCTGCTCTTGAGCCTCTGTGCTGTCCTTTAGGCCAGCCCTCTCTAGCCACTGATAGGACTTCTTGAGATCAGCCACTTCAGTTATGGTTCGGTGGTACATCCCGTGTAGGGGCTTTTCCTCCCATGATTGTCCCTTTTCCAGCACCTCATCCTCTGTTCCCCATTGTCTGAGACACTCTGAGTACATCATCCGTTGGAGCCTTCTCTTTGATGTATTCATTGAGCTTGGATGTTTCATCCTGGACAGTGGCTCTCACACTCACTAGTTCACGCCCTCCTTCCTTACGGCTTGTGTACAGTCTCATGTGCTGGACTTGGGATGGAACCCTCCATGCATGGTGAGGAGTTTTCGGGTCTTAACATCCGTGGTCTGAATCTCTTCCTTTGGCCACCTTATTATTTTTCTCAGAACTTGTCTCACCCGCTGGAGGTATTTGGTCGTAGCCACTTTCCTTGTTGCGAGTTCGAGGTTGCCATTGGCCTGTGGTATACCGAGGGACTTGTATCTGTTTTCAATGTCTGCTATTGTTCCTTTAGGGGGTGAGATACCTTCAGTATGGACTACCTTGCCCCTCTTAGTCACCATACGACTATATTTCTCCAGCCCCAATGACATCCCAATGTCACAGCTGTAGATCCTGGTTGTGTGGATCAGGGAGTCTATGTCCCTTTCGCTCTTACCATACAGCTTTATGTCATCAATGTAGAGGAGGTGACTGATTGTAGCTCCATTTCTGAGGCGGTACCCATAGCCTGTCTTGGCGATTATTTGGCTGAGGGGGTTCAGTCCTATGCAGAACAGCAGTGGGGAGAGTGCATCACCTTCGTATATGCCACATTTGATGGACACTTGCGTTAGTGGCTTGCCATTGGCTTCAAATGTGGTTTTCCACATCCTCATTGAGTTTGCAACTCTTGACCTGATACAACTCCAAGCATTCAGTGATCCATGTGTGTGGCATCAAGTCATTGCTTTCTTGTAATCAATCCAGGCTGTGCACAGGTTATTACGTCAGGACCTGCAGTCTTGTGCGACTGTTCTGTCAACCAGCAGCTGAAGTTTGGCACCTCTACCAATGCCTTTCTGTGCTTTTCTCATGTATTGATCCATGTGTCCACTTATTGTAGCCGCAATGATGCCTGACATGAGCTTCCATGTTGTGGAGAGACAGGTTAATGGCCGATAGTTGGAAGGAACTTCACCCTTTGTGGAATCCTTCATGATCAGGATTGTTCGCCCTTTGGTTAACCATCCTTGGTGAGTCCCATCCATCAGCAACTGGTTCATTTGTGCTGCTAGGTGCTTGTGGAGTGCTGTGAGTTTCTTAAGCCAGTAGGTGTGGACCATATCCGGGCCTGGTGCCGTCCAGTTTTTCATACCTGAGACTCTTTCTTGTATGTCTGCCGCTGTGATGGTCAATGGGTTCTGTTCAGGGACGTTGCTATGTTCCTCTTTCAGAGTCACCAGCCATTGTGCACTGCTGTTATGTGCGACCTCCTTCTCCCATATGCCTTTCCAGTATCTTTCACTTTCCAGGCTTGGAGGGTTTGCTCTGCTGTTAGAACCCTGCCACTGAGCGTACACTTTCGCAGGTTGTGTTGCGAACAGCCTGTTTATTCTTCTGGCCTCATTCTCTTTCGTGTACCTCTTTAGGTGACTGGACAAGGCCTGGAGCCTTTGTTTGGCAGTTTCGGGTGCTTCAGGTATGGTTATCTGGATGTGCCTCTTGGGTATTGGCCTTTTATTCACACCTCTCTGGGTCTCCGTCAACTGACTCACATCTTTCCGAGCCGCCTTGATCTTAGCCTCCAACCATCTTTTCCATGGTGGGTAACGAATCTCGTGGCTCTCACGGTTGCTCTTGTAGCCAAGCATCTCTAGGATCACTGATGCTGAAGTGTATATAAGCTCATTGGTTTCCGTGATCGTTCAGGTCGGTATCGCTTTCAGTGCTGCATTCACAGTTTCCATGCGACTTTCAGGTACTTCACATTTCAGGTACTTCACATAGCCGTTGTAATCGGTTTCTTAATTGCCCAGTTTCCATTCTTGCCATGATTTTATCTCTCAGGTCAGTTGCTGCTTCGCGCAGCATTTCATTCATTGGGGCTAGTTTCCCAATCTCATCATTTATTGGGGCTTGCCTCCCAATCTCTGGTTGAACCTCTTCCTCTGATGTGGCAGCCTGCGGCCCTTCACCTTGGAATTTGTGTTGTACCTCATCAATCTCAAGTTGTGATAGCAATTGCCATTTGTGGATATTGGAACACTGAGCTACTAGTTGTTTCGTGGTCAACCGTGACTCTGGGTTTCGAAGTAACCATTCAGCCCCCATTCTCCGCATGTAACCCCTCTTACTAGGGTTGCTTGAGTAGTAGCATTCCAACAGAGCCATGTTATCGCGTCTCGTCTATCTCCGCTTTGTTCCAGGAGCCCATTTTTCATCAAGGTGCTCACCTGACGCAGACCTTGTTTGGCCGGGCGACATCTGAGCTGACATCTCTCATCATTGTATGAGGTAGGCATTAGCGTGAAGGGTCTTGCCCAAGGACCCACACTGGATGATGTTTTGTGCTCATTTTCTCTGCCCCAAGCGGGTTTCGAACAGTCGTCTCCAGTAAACTGATGCCTTATCAACTAAGCTCTCCACCCGCTTACACACACACACACACACACACACACACACACACACACACACACACACACACACACACACACCCCCTGGAACCCGGATATTTAGCCGATAAAATGCAACAAAATTATACTAAGAGTAGGAACTTTGAATGTAGGAACAATGACAGGTAAAGGTCGAGAGCTGGTTGACATGATGCAGAGAAGGAAGGTAGACATACTGTATGGTCAGGAGACCAGGTGGAAAGGGAGCAAGGCTGTTGGTTTCAAATTCTTGTTTCTCTACTGGTTCGGTGTTCAACGAAGTTCTGTGATCAAAATATCAGTGACGACGATAGATGGTGAACAAAAAACTACTTTATTCTAGTGAGACAGAAAAAGCACTTCTCTCGTCTCGGCAGGAGCTAAGTCAAGAGCGCACAGAGCAAAGAGCACACAAGAAGGAGCACAGACAAAAGAGAGACAGACCTCCCGCTCTGACTATTATTTGAATGTCCACAGCAGCGATCTGTTGTCCAATCAGCTACGGACAACTCAGTGTTGGAAGAAAATAGGCTGAAACTTGATACTCGTTACATCCTGCTTTCACACGATTCGACTGATACTTTATTCCATGTAGTCTAAATTGAACATGCAATAACATAATATGCAATAAACTAACATGGGATAACATGTTTACTAATCTGAACATGAATGACATAATATGTTTACTAATGTGCATAAGGGTCTGTGTAAGCTCTCAGTCGTACAGGAGTGGTCCATCGATGAGAAGGTTTCTTCAGCCGTCATCTGTACAAAAGTGAAGGTTTCGGACGTTTCGCCTCCTATCCAAGAGGCTTCGTCAGCGAACTAAAGTCTGACTGGTCGTATCGGCCCCATTTATATATCCCTAATGTCCAGACCTGGTGGCGCCGGACACAGCTATGATAGGTCCCTACTCTCAGGTTGGGGGGGGCGCGGGACCCCCCCCCGTGGCCCCACTGATTGTTCCTACATTCCTGACTAACGATTGGCCTATTACACCCGCTCCCCCCGGTATCACCTCATCAGCATAACGACCCTCATCAGCATTGCGAAAGTTGCCTAACCTGTTTTGCCTGAGCAGGCTATTGTATGAACGATCCAAATTGAACCTCACACCACCAGACCGGTTTAATGAAGGATTTTGTTGTTTTATAAGAATCGCCTCTTTTACCCCCCTTTCAAACCATCTATGTTCTTTCGCTAAGATTTTAACCTCATTGTCGTCAAATGAGTGGTTGCTAGCTTTTAGGTGCAAATGTACTGCCAATTGAGGCCCACTAGTATTATCCCTGCGATGTTGATAAAGTCTTTTTTTGAGAATTTGTTGAGTCTCCCCAATGTACTGCTCTTTACAATTTTCATTCTTACAATGTATGGAATAAACTACGTTACTTTGTTTTTCATTTGGTAGCCTATCTTTTGGATGCACTAATTTTTGCCTTAACGTGTTTATCGGTTTGAAATAAGTAGGTCTCTCTCTCTCTCTTGGCAGTCCATCGAAGTCGAGGATGACGTCGCTTCCATTGCTTTGTGGGGTATTGGACAGTGGTTATTGGCGCTGGCGGCGATGCCACTGTAGGTGACTATGAAGCCCGATTCTGGAGCCACAAATCCTGCCACATTCAGGACATGTGAGGCCAGGACCGGGCTGGCGAGACGGTACTGAAGCAGCACAAAGGTGTCTTTGCTCGTGCCGCACGATCCTCCTCTGGGTGCGCTTGTCTTCAAGTTGTGTCACCCCTTCGTGGCATAAGGAGCGCCACAGTGGCCTGTTCGCTGCAGCAGACTCCAGATCGCTGGGCTTGATGTTGCAGTTCTTTAGAGTCTGTTTAAGCTGGTCTTTGTATCGCAGCTTAGGACCACCAGGCTTCCTCTTCGCTGACAAGAGTTGTCCATAAAGCACCTGTCGAGGCAAGCGGCAGCTAGGCATCCGGATGACATGTCCAACCCACCGAAGTTGCCTCTTTGCCAGTATGGCCTCGATACTGGTGGAGGCAGTGCGTTGAAGGATGTCGGTGTGTGGAACACGATCCTGCCAGGTGATGCCAAGGATTCGTTGGAGGCACCTGATGTGGAATGCATCAAGGCGTCTCACATGGCGTCGATAGATGGTCCAGGCTTCTGCGCCATATAGCAGCGTGGACACACACACTGCTTGGTAGACTGCGACTTTTGTTGGAGTTCTTAAGTGGTTGTTTTCGAACACACGAGTACGCAATCTGCCAAAAGCTTTGGAGGCTTGATGGATGCGGGCCTGGACGTCATCATCAATTAGACAGGAGGGTGTTAGAATGCTGCCGAGGTAGCTGAATTGTTGGACAACCTTGAGGGGTGTGCCACTGAGGGTGAACGCTGGGGTTGGAGAACTCTCTTTTGCCATGACCTCCGTTTTGGTTACATTGATCACGAGACCGAGTGATCGGTAGACGGAGGACATGGTATCAAGGGCATTTTGCATGGCAGCTGGGCTGTGGGCCAGCAGAGCACAATCATCTGCATACTGTAGCTCGTGGATGCCGCTGATCAGGGTCTTGGTCTTGGCCTGTAGGCGTCTGATGTTAAACAGGTTACCATCCAGGCGGAATTGGATTTCTACGCCGCCACCTTCCTGGATGGACTTATGGAAGAGGAGCGTAGCTGCCATCAGGAACAGGTTGAATATAGCAGGGGCCAGTACACAGCCCTGCTTCACCCCGACTTCCACAGGGAACGGGGAAGATTGCTGGCCACCAACAAGTACAGTTGCTTGCATGCCGCTGTGGAACTGTTTTAGGATGCCGAGAAATTTGGAGGGGATGCCAAATTTCTGCAGTATGGTCCAGAGAATGTCACGGTTAACTGTGTCAAATGCCTTTGTAAGGTCAATGAAGGTGATATAGAGGTCCTTGTTTTGTTCCTTGCATTTCTCCTGAACTTGGCGCGCAGCGAAGATCATGTCCAGAGTGCTTCGATCCTTCCTGAAGCCGCATTGTGTCTCTGGGAGGATGTCTTCGGTAATGTGCGATGTAAGACGGAACAGCATTACTTTTGCAAGAATCTTGCCAGCAACAGAAAGTAGGGAGATGCCACGGCTGTTGCCGCAGACTGACTTGTCCCCCTTCCTTTTGTAAATGGTGACGATGTTGCTGTCTTTCCATTCCTGAGGAAGTGTCCCGTTTTGCCAGATGTTGCAGATGAGGTGGTAAAGCTTCCGTGTCAGGAGGTAACCGCCGCTCTTGAAGACCTCAGCTGGAAGTCCATCAGGGCCAGGGCTTTTGTTGTTTTTAAGGCTCCGGATTGCTGAGCAAAGTCGTATACCAAGGCCCCCCAAAGAGCCCGGCAAAAATCCACGGGTGATCTGTCCGTCGATCTTTGGCCATGGCATCTCTGAGATCCCTGATAACAGACAAAGCATTAGTCATGTTTATGGAATTCGCTTCTTCGGGTATGTACGTACAACAAGTGTCACCCACCATAGCACAGACGCCCCCTTGTGGGGCTGTCAAAAGGTCCAAAACCATTCTATTTTGCAGCACAATTTGTCTAATTGGTGCAATTTCAGTGTTTTGCATTTCATCTACTTCCAAACTGGCATTTACAAACACTTGAAACCTGTAGTCAATTGTTTCAATTCGTAGCATGTTTTTAGCCACTCCAATTTGTGGAAAAAGAGCTAACATTACCTTACTTCCCGTGCTATGGTGTTTGAATTGTTCTGGAACATCAGTTCCCCAGATCGAATCATGGGGCTTAAACGACACTCTTCTTTTCACATGATGGTGCGCTGGAAGACTGGTAACGATGAAAGTATTGTCAGTTACAGTAACAGGTGTTGTTTTCTATCCTTTCACTCCCACCCCAACCCCATCCCTCTTCAATTGCTGCTGTGGACTGCAAATTTCCCCATTGCGGGACGAATAAAGGTATTCTGAGGTGCGCAAATACCGTAGGCTCTCGGAGGAATAAAAGAATATACTTTCCAACCACATAACCACCAAAGATACGGGTAAGATGGTGACATTGGTGTTCAACGGTAGCACATATAAACATCTATCCTCATCTATAAAACCGAAGTTTTGACCTGTACCGTATATTGCAACGCATACTGGTAATCGCCACCCGCTCTCGGTCATAACCTGATTTTCAGTTTCCAAAATGGTATCTAAACTTGGAACAATCTCTCCTCTCGAAGCATTGTGAAGAACTGGAAAATGTTGATCAGGTTTATGCGAAGATATTAACATATACGGAGCTCGAGCCATTTTATCTCCAAATACCTTTGAATGCACGCGCTGCCGCATCACCGAATGTAGCATATAGGAACAAACGAAACAATTACTTTTCCCATTTTGTTTAGCAATTAATGTAGCATAACGATACCACGTGTTTGATAACAATGGATTCCAGTCATGTTTTTCTCCTGCAAACGGTTGATATAATGTGTCCATGACACCTGAATTTTGGGCCTTTTTGTCAGGTGTTTCCATCAGGGCTGTCAGTTTGATGTGTGGTTTGCGCTGGAGAGGCGATGTTACGACTGGTGATGTCACAGATGACATCATGCATATAGTTACGGGAAAACCAATGTGATGTTCACGAAAATCAGGACAGAGTCTCAAGTCCATGCATCCTGCAACCTTGTGGGTTACGATAACAAGTTGGATTTCTGTCATTGGGCCAGTTCCAGTTCCTAACCAGTTCCCTCGAGCTATCTTGACGACAGTTCGTTTTGCTTCTTGGGCACAGCTATTTTGAACCCATTTTGTTTTGGGCTCAGAATGGACCACAACGGAATCCCAACCAGTGGTCCAAGCCTTCCCTGACTTGATACGAGCGAACCAGGAACCATGAGGATAATCGCTTCCATTTTGTTGTGCTTCGTTCACGAGGATGTTAAGGGGAAATGAGATGATTCCTGCATCTTGTGGCAAGCAGGCTACAGGATGTGCCATTCTTGGACACTTTTCTTCCATCGTTGGGTGTAAGGGGGAGTTTCGCAGGCTGATGGAATGGCAGGCTTTACGTGTGTTATCTGGATTGCCTCCACTAATTCCTACAGCAAGATGATGTGGACCAAACCCATGGTTATTGAGTAGTTTTGCTCCGTCTCTCTTCCACCTCGATGGCAGTTGGCGTTGTGATCAGCACGGTAAATGGCCCCTCCCACTTTGGTGCAGACCAGGACTTCCTCTTGATCGCCTTGTTCAGCACCTCATCTCCGGGGCACGGCAGCCTCTGTTCCTGTGGCGGGAACAAAGAGGACTGCGGCAGTACACATGCTGTGGACCTCTTTTTGTTGTAAACATTTCACACAACGATTTTGCCAACAAAACGCTTGGATCTGATTCATTCTTTTGCCCAAAGTTCACCTTCCCATAATAGGAGGAAGAATGGTCTTCCATTGCAATATCTCAAAAGGTGTTAAGCCATTATTAGTGGGCATTATTTTCATATATAATTTAATCAGAAATAGACGTTCAGGCCATGGTTTGCCTGTTGCCTCCATCGTTATTCTGAGTCGATTTTTTTTTTATCGTACTATTCGTTCTTTCAACTAATCTTACACTCTGTGGATGGTATGCACAGTGGTTCTTTAATTTAATACCTAAATGTTCGGAAATTTTGATTATTACGTCATTAACAAATTGTGGCCCATTATCACTCCAAATTATTCTTGGTATGCCATGTTCTGGAATATGTTTGCATAACGCTTTTTCAACGGATAATGCGTCGGATTTCTTTGAAGGCACAATTTCCACCATCTGGTGAATGAATCAATTAGCACCAAACAATTTTTATAAGAATTACTTGTGCTTAGTTCAATGAAATCCATGTGGACCACTTCAAAGGGGTGTGACCCTTGTGGAAATTTTCCTCTTTTTCGTCGCATATTACCCTGTGGATTATGTTTACATCATCTCAAACCATCCCTCCTGTTGATACATGTGACCTAACATGGCTCAATTGAGCCACCATAGGGAACATGTTTCTCGGTAAACATGGTTTGTTGTCCATTTTATACAGCTCATCAACTAGCTTAGCACCATCGGCAAGCCACAAATCTTTTTCGGATTTTGTAGCTAACGCCTGCATATCTTTCAAAACTTGTGTGGGCACTAATTCACGCATCTCTTGATTTACTAGATTGAAAGTAGTCTGAGCAGCCTTCTTGGCGGCTGCATCTGCTCTAGTGTTACCTTATTTATTTCTGTCTTTAGCCCTCGTGTGCTGCACATTTGCATACAGCCACACTTTTTGGAAAGAGGATAGCTTTCAATAATACTCTCAATAAATCTGCATGTTCAACAATCTTTCCTTCTATCCATTTACGCTTCAGTCAATGCAACAATTTCTGTTGTTTGTTTTGAATACGTTTTTGGTAATGAACCGTCAGCAATAATTTAAATGTGGATGCTGCCAGGTAAAGGTGTGTCATCCAAATCAGGTTCTAGAAATGTCATCATCTTTTTTTTCTTCTCTAGAAGTTCAACTTCTTTTTTGGCAAAACTGTAACAGTCAAGGAAATTATATTACCTGTACTTTCTAGATCTTGGAAAAAAGTGATTGATACAGTTTTTTTTAAGGTCAACAATACATGAAGACATTTCTTGTAAGAAAAAAAAAAATTGGTGTAACGACTGAGTGTCCCCAGTAGGGGACGCGTGTTCCAATCTATTCTTATCCTACACCACATCTGGTCTACATAAAGCAGTAAGTGGAGGGAGAAGAGTGAATGGGGGGAAAAGAGAGGGCAGCCTTCTCGAGGAGGTGGTGGAGTTGACCCCGCGTGAAGATCCCCCCAGAGAGGACCTCTGTGAACTGAGGAGGTTCATCAAGGGAGGGAACTGATGGAAGCTCTGGGAGGGAGTCAAGGACAGATGTGTCTGAAGGGTTTACTTGGTTGAGCAGGGAGTCAAAGTGCTCTGCCCAGCGCTCAAGTATTAGCTGTTTGTCCTTCAGTAGTACAGAACCGTCTGCAGATTTAACTGGGACAATGTGTTGTCTTCGTGGGCCGTGCAGGGATTTTACAGCATCATAGAAGGCGTGTGTGTTGTTGTTGTCTGCATGCCTCTGGATTTCTTGGGCCTTGCTGAGCCACCACTTGTTCTCCATCATCCTCAGCTGTTTCTGTGTTTCACCACGGATGGCCTTGTAGTGAGAGAGGAGAAGTGGAGAATGAGGGTTGGAGAGAAGTGTGGTATGGGCTTTGCGCTTGGCTTCCAGAAGCTCCTGTATGGCAGCTGAGCTGTTATCGAACCAGTCTTGATGACGTTTCTGAGTGAAGCCGATGGTCTCAGAGGCAGCTTGATGAATTGTTGTCCTCAATTTTTTCCACCTGCTTTCAACATCAAGGTCACCGTTACTGGTGTCGTTGTCCAGGCTGGCAAGTCCCTCTGCCAGCTTGTGGCGGTAGCTGGCTGCACATTCTGGGGACTCCAGGGCCCTGGTGTTAAGACGCCTTTGGGGTTGCTGTTTCTTATGAGGAGGTCGAATTCTCAGCTTGAGCCTGGACTTGATCAGTCGATGATCAGTCCAGCATTCAGCCCCACGCATGGCCCGCGTGATGCAGACATCATTTTGGTCCCGTTGCCTTGTGATGATGTAGTCCAGTAAGTGCCAATGTTTGGACCTGGGGTGCATCCATGATGTGATGTATTTCTTTTTCAGTTGAAAGATGGTGTTAGTTACAATCAACTGATGCTCAGAGCACAGAGTGAGGAGTCGGAGGCCATTGCTGTTTATTTTCCCCGTCCCGTGCCTTCCGATTACTTGTTTCCAGAGCCTGGCATCAGTACCTACTCGGGCATTGAAGTCACCCATCAGAACAAGTTTATCAGAGGCAGGGATTTTGGATATGGTAGCATCCAGGGACTCGTAGAAGGCATCTTTGGTGTTATCGTCAGCATCCAAGGTGGGAGCATAGGCGCTGATTAAAGTTGCGAAGCGACCTTTTACCAGGGGAATACGCCAGGTCATAAGCCGTTCACTGATGCCTTGGGGGGACTCAGGGATGTTACTGAGTAAGCTGCTTTTCACAGCAAAGCCAACTCCATGGAGTCTTCGCTCATTCTCTGGGAGACCCTTCCAGAAGAAGGTGTAACCTTCACCAACTTCTGTGAGTGAATCCTCGCCTGAGAACCGAGTCTCACTGAGTGCGCCAATATCGATGTTGTACCTTCTCAGCTCATGTGCGATGAGGGCAGTTCGTCTCCGAGGTCTCTCCATCCCGTCTCGAGCATCGAGGAGGGTGCGAACATTCCAGGAAGCCAGGTTCATAGTCATGGGTTTGATTATATTTCGTTTTCGACCGCAGAGGGGGGATGCCTTGGTGGCTGCGGTGGGCCACCCAGGTGTGGTGGAACAAGCAATGTTTAGGTCACCTTTTCTAGACCCTTCCCCTATAAGGGGTGAGCAGTGCGGACCCTGAATAGGGCTGCTCAGACGCACAGGATGCTGCCGAAGGATAATGTTGCTCCATCCCATCTTCGCAACGACCATCAATCCTGTACCGCCCCTGTGTAGGAATCAAGCTAGAAGCTTCCAGTCACATCCATGACCTGCCCCCGTCACTTTATCCTATCGCCAGTGGACTTATATGGTGGAAGCTGAAACCTGCGCTACTAGTGGATTTAGTGTGAGGGACGGGGCGCGCAATTCCTTCCCCCACATACTTGGCCGCACCCACTGTATTCCAGTGGCAAGAGTGAAGACTCGAGACGACCTTCAGGTGAGTGCGGTTGCAAGGGGCTGCCGGTGGTCCGATCTGTTGGACTCCGCCTACGCCTACCCCCGGGTGCGGATTTGGGATCACTCTTTGTCTGGCCTCTACCCTCCGACCTGTTCGGCTTGGGTGACCCTGCCAGGAGTACAAGACTCCAGCCGACATAGCTCTCGGGGTCACGGAGACGCGCAAAGTGCCTCACCACGATAAGGTGGTGATCCCAGTCGAGGCACAACACACACACACACACACACACACACACACACACACACACACACACACACACACACACACACACATATATATATATATATATATATATATATATATATATATATATATATATATATATATATATATATATATATATATATATATATATCAGAATCAGAATCAGAATACCTTTATTCGTCCCGCAATGGGGAAATTTGCAGTCCACAGCAGCAATTGAAGAGGGATGGGGTTGGGGTGGGAGTGAAAGGATAGAAAACAAGATATTCTAAGCATAACAAAATAAAAATGTCAACTGTATACTGTGCAAATGTAGATGTGCAAAAACCGTTCTATAAACAAGACTGTACATAGTGCAGAATCAAGAGATGCATTTAGATATATTGCAACAACCCATATTTACAAGTGTCCAGTTTTTTTTTTTTTTTTTTTTTTTTTTTTCATATATATATATATATATATATATATATATATATATATATATATATATATATATATATATATATATATATATATATATATACACACGTCTGTGTAAGCTCTCAGTCGTACAGGAGTGGTCCATCGATGGAAAGCTTTCTTCAGCCGTCATCTGTACTTCTTTGAAGGTGTCGGACTCTTCGCTTCTTATCCAAGAAACTTCCTCAGCAAAGTCTAGCTAAAGTCTTACTGGTCGTTTAGGCCCTATATCCCCCTCCCTGTGTTTTCCTTTCTCTAACTTTTGGAGACAGTCTATCATTTCTTTCTTCTCTTCTTTCTTCTTCTTCCTTCTCATCAATGGACCACTCCTGTACGACTGAGAGCTTGCACAGACGTATTGCTGCCAACTTTGGGAGAGACATCCTTCTGCTGGTACGTAACTTAGAAAAGGCCACCTTTAAATTAGCTGACTTAAAGAACCACCTCAGATTCAATCTTAGATGTAGACAGAGCCGGTTAATTCCTAAATGCCTGAAGCAAGCACCCCTGGAACCCGGATATTTAGCCGATAAAATGCAACAAAATTATACTAAGAGTAGGAACTTTGAATGTAGGAACAATGACAGGTAAAGGTCGAGAGCTGGTTGACATGATGCAGAGAAGGAAGGTAGACATACTGTATGTTCAGGAGACCAGGTGGAAAGGGAGCAAGGCTGTTGGTTTCAAATTCTTGTTTCTCTACTGGTTCGGTGTTCAACGAAGTTCTGTGATCAAAATATCAGTGACGACGATAGATGGTGAACAAAAAACTACTTTATTCTAGTGAGACAGAAAAAGCACTTCTCTCGTCTATGCAGGAGCGAAGTCAGGAGCGCACAGAGCAAGGAGCACACAAGAAGGAGCACAGACAAAAGAGAGACAGAGCTCCCGCTCTGACTATTATTTGAATGTCCACAGCAGCGATCTGTTGTCCAAATCAGCTACGGACAACTCAGTGTTGGATGAACATAGGCTGAAACTTGATACTCGTTACATCCTGCTTTCACACGATTCGACTGATACTTTATTCCATGTAGTCTAAATTGAACATGCAATAACATAATATGTACTAAACTAACATGGGATAACATATGTTTAGTAATCTAAACATAAATGACATAATATGTTTACTAATGTGTATAAGCACTCTATCAAAGGCTAGAAGCTTAGGGTCAGGGTTTAAGTTGTACTATCATGGTGAAGACAGAGAAATGGAGTTGGGGTTATCTTAAAAGGGGAGTTTGTTAGGAATGTTTTAGAAGTAAAAAGACTATCAGATAGAATGATGAGTCTGAAGCTAGAAATTGAAGGTGTGATGTTCAATGTTGTTTGTGGGTATGCCCCACAAGTAGGACGTGAGCTGGCGGAGAAAGAAGGAGAAATTTTGGTTGGACTTTGATGAAGTCATACAGAACATCCCGAAAAGTGAGAGGGTTGTAATTGGTGGAGACTTCAATTGACATGTTGGCGCAGGAAACAAAGATGATGAGGAGGTGATGGGCAGGTTTGGATTCCAGATGAGGAACGCTGAAGGATAGGTGGTGGTTGACTTTGCTAAGAGAATGGAAATGGCAATTGTGAATAATTTCTTTCAGAAGAGACAAGAACATAGGGTGATCTATAAGACTGGAGGCAGAAGTAAACAGGTAGAGTACATTTTGTGTCAACTGCGCCATCTAAAGGAAGTCAGTGACTGCAAAGTAGTGGTTGGTAAGAGTGTAGCCAGACAGCATAGGTTGGTGGTGTGTAGGATGACGATGGCAGTGAGGAAGATGAAGAAACCAAAGGCTGGAGTGTGGACAAAATGGTGGAAGTTATAAAAGGAAGAGTGTTGCATGACATTTAGGAAGGAGGTAAGACAAGTACTGGATGGGCAAGAGGTCCTTCCAGATGACTGGCAAACTACAGAGAACATAATCAGAGACACAGGTCGGAAAGTACTTGGTGTATCAAGTGGAAGAAAGGTAGATAAGGGGACTTGGTGGTGGAATGGGAAGTTGCAGGAATGTATACAGAGAAAGAGGTTAGCAAAGAAGAAGTGGGACACTGAGAGGACAGACGAGAGTAGACAGCAGTACAAGAAGATGCAGTGCACGGTTAAAGTAAAGGTGGCAAAGGCCAAACAAGAGGCCTATGATGACTTGTATGCTCGGCTGGACAGCAAGGAAGGTGAGACTGATCTTTACAGGCTGGCGAGAAAGAGAGACAAAGATGGTAAGGACCTGCAGCAGGTTCGGATGATTAAGGATAGAGATGGCAATGTATTAACGGGTGCCAGTAGTGTGATGGCAAAATGGAAAGAGTACTTTGAAGAATTGATGAATGAGGAAAATAAGAAGGAACAAAGAGTAGAAGACATGACTGTTGTGGACCAAGACGTAGCAAGCATTAGCAAGGATGAAGTGAGGAGGGCGCTGAAGAAGATGAAGGGGGGAAAGGCACTCGGGCCTGATGATTTACCAATCGAGGTATGGAAGTGTCTTGGAGAGGTGGCGGTGGTGTTCCTGACTGAGTTATTCAACAAGATATGAGATGGTGAACAGATGCCTGAAGAATGGAGACGAAGTGTACACATGCCCATTTTTAAGAACACAGCAGATGTGCAGAGTTGTACTAACTACAGAGGAATAAAGTTGATGAGCCATACAATGAAACCGTGAGAAAGAGTAGTTGAAGCTAGACTTAGAGCAGAAGTGAACATTTGTGAGCAGCAGTATGGATTCATACCAAAAAAAGAGTGCAAGAGAGTACAAATGCTGATAGAAAAGGACAGAGAAGTTCACAAGGAATTGCATTGTGTCTTTGTAGATCTGGAGAAAGCGTATGACAGGGTGCCCAGAGAAGAGCTGTGGCATTGCATAAGGAAGTCTGGAGTGACGGAAAAGTATGGCAGAGCGTTGCAAGACATGTATCATGACTGTAAGACAGTTGTGAGGTGTGCTGTCGGTATGACTGAGGAATTCAAGGTGGAGGTTGGAGTCCACCAGGGGTCCGCTCTGAGCCCCTTCTTATTTGCTATGGTGATGGACAGGCTGACAGACGACAAGAATCTTCATGGACCATGATGTTTGCAGATGACATTGCGATCTGTAGCGAGAACAGGGAACAGGTGGCTGAGAAACTAAAGATGTGGCAATATGCCCTGGAAAGGAGAGGAATGAAGATCAGTCGCAGCAAGACGGAATATATGTGTGTGAATGAGAGGGGTCCAAGTGCAAGAGTGATTCTACAGGGAGAAGAGATAAAGAAGGTGGAGGATTTTACGTACTCAGGGTCAACTGTCCAGAGCAATGGAGAGTGTGGAAAAGAGGTGAAGAAGCGTGTCTGGGCAGGCTGGAGCGGCTGGAGAAAAGTGTCAGGTGTGCTGTGTGATAGAAGGGTTTCAGCTAGGATGAAAAGAAAAGTGTATAAAACCGTGGTCAGACCAGCCATGATGTTTGGACTGGAGACAGTGCCACTGAAGAAAAGACAGGAAGCAGAGCTGTAGGTAGCAGAGCTGAAGTTGTTGAGGTTTTCTTTGGGAGTGACCAGGTTGGATAGGATCAGGAATGAGTACATTAGAGGGACAACTCATATTAGAGGCTTTGGAGAGAAAGTCAGAGAGGCCAGACTGAGATGGTTTGGACATGTCCAGAGGAGAGAGAGTGACTATATCGGGAGAAGGATGCTGAGCCTTGAACTGCCAGGCAGGAGACCAAGAGGAAGACCGAAGAGGAGGTTTATGGATGTGGTCAAAGAGGATATGAAGGTAGCTGGTGTGAGAGAAGAGGATGCACATAATCGGAAAGATGGAGGACATTGATTCGCTGTGGTGACCCCTGAGGGTAAAGGCCGAAAGGAAAAGAAGAAGAAGACGTACTGCCGATTGAAGCCCACTAGTATTATCCCTGCGATGTTGATAAAGTCTTTTTTTGAGAATTTGTTTAGTCTCCACTAATCCGACTACTGAGGGTACCCTCAGTGGTCATTTGTCCTCAGTGGTCATTTAACAAATGTCAGAAAGAAAGAATAGGGAATGAAACAAAAAATTCTGAAGACACACACAAAGGAGAGGAGTAGCAGTACCTTAAATTGCAGGAGTTTCTGGAAAACTACAGAGTCCTTTGGCGACACAAAATTACTACTTATTTCAAACCAATAAACACTTTAAGGCAGAAATTAGAGCATCCAAAAGATAGGCTGCCAAATGAAAAACAAAGTATGTAGTTTATTCAATACATTGTAAGAATGAAAATTGTAAAGAGCAGTACATTGGGGAGACTAAACAAATTCTCAAAAAAAGACTATCGACATCGCAGGGATAATACGAGTGGGCCTCAATCGGCAGTACATATGCACCTAATAGCTAGCAACCACTCATTTGACAAAAATGAGTTTAAAATCTTAGCGAAAGAACATAGATGGTTTGAAAGGGGTGGAAAATAAGCAATTTTCATAAAACAACGAAATCTTTCATTAAACCGGTTTGGTGGGGTGAGGTTCAATTTGGATCATTTTGGAAGGTAAAGGTGACAGTCGTGCCTGTGGTGGTCGGAGCACTTGGGGCAGTTACCCCCAAATTCGACGAGTGGTTGCAACAGATCCCGGGAACAACATTGGATATTTCGGTCCAGAAATGCACAGTGCTGGGAACAGCACGGATACTGCGCAGAACCCTCAAGCTTCCTGGCCTCTGGGAGAGGACCCGAGCTAAAATGGCTAAAATGTGGGACAGACCACCCATGGGGTGTGAGACGAGGATTTTTTTATATGCTTCATATATATATATATATATATATATATATATATAGTCATGTCAGTGATGCTGAAGAATGCATCGTGTCGTTTTTGTATCTGATAACACAACTGTTTATTGGACTGGTAAAAACACTGACAAGTGTTGGACATGGTCGGTAGTTTAATGATTTATATGGAACTTGCATGGACATTCATTTGATGTTCATCACAAAGCACACCACGATGATTCACTCTGTCATCTCTCCATTATGTACGATGACATTTAAATGACTTTTCCTCTTCTCTCAAAGGTATTTTAATGTATGTATGAAGCTAACTTCATTTACATTTTGAATGGCTGTTCGCCAAACACTCAGCAACTTATTATTTTTACACACAACTGCAAATAATTCCTAACTTTCTTTCCTCGGGCTTCCTCAGCTCATTTATGTAAAGAGAACACGGAATAATGTTCATATTATGCAAACCATTTTATCATACCCAATCAGGACACTCAGTTTTGTTTAACAAGACTTATTAGGGCTGCTTCATTCACTGTTCAGTTTTTTTTCACCATCCTGCCATCCAGTATCATCCATTGCTTCTGCAATCTGAACTGGCATTGTGTGTACAGAGCGAGAGAGTATGTGACTTGGCACAAGTTGTGTTGGGACATCTCCTGAGGGTGAGCCACTTGATTTAATCAAAACAAATCTGGCTTCCATATAAGAGTTCAAATGAACAAAGGACAAAAAGTCAGATGAGCATGTCATTTTTTCCTTCAACACAGAGAAAATGAAATACAGGGTAAGTCTTAGATGTTCTTTAAATGCAAACCAGCAGAGATTCATTCATTCATTCATCCATCTTTCTGACCGCTTTATCCTCACAAGGGTCGCGGGGGATTCTGGAGCCTATCCCAGAAGTACACAAGAGCAATAGTCGAACGAAGGAGACAAGACGTGAGAGTCCTTGAGTAGTCCGCCACTTTCTTCCCTTGATCAGGCACCTGTGCACCACTGGAGGGTAAAGCCTCACACTGCAGCTGGTGCTGAAACAAAGAATGTATAAAACAAACCAGAGCGGAACATGAGACTGTAGCCTCACGCTGGTCATTTGTTTCTTGTGTTAGGTTTGACGAGCTCGCTGAAACAAAGGCGGAATATTCCCCTCAGATTATCAACAAATGTTGAAAAGAAGGAATAGGACAAAACAATAATGGAGCTACATTTCAGTAGGAGAGCTGTGAAAGATAGCTGAGTGGTTTCAGAACAAATTTGGAATTAACAAAAGCTATTTTTAATTGATTGTAGTTACCAAAACACAAAATTGATAACATTTTGAGTCACACTCCATGATGAATGATTCATGAGACCAATAAAGCAGCTGTGGTTTATGTCGCCTTGTTTCCAGGGCAATTACATGCAATACTTTTCTTTGGTTAGAGACGGCGTAGAATGGAGGGGATTAGGGAAGCGAGGCTGCATTGAAATAATAACTCTTGCTGTTTTCGTTTTATTAAAAGCTCTACCTCTATGAAGAGAATAACCCTAATAATAATCCCAACCCGCCATTTTTGGCATTCACGTGCCCTCTCTCTCACCCACTCCAGACAACCAGAGACACAGCAGTAATTAGAGGCCCGAAAATGAGTTCCCTCTAGATAGCTCAGTTATTTGTCTTTCAGTCCTGTGATTGATAAGTAATCAGTTCCCACATTCATTCAGGCACTGCATAGTCTCTCCCAGAACTCCATGCTTTGCTCACAATTCTTGTTCTGTCCCCATTGGTGCCTTTCATCTACAAAAGAGTGACAGGTGCTATGCTGATAGATCCCCAACTACCAGTAACATGACACAATTCAAAACCCAGTGCTGTACAAGTTGAAGTAGCCTGAAGAAAACAATGATAATAAGTATTTTATTTGAAAGCGCTTTTCATGGGCGGGCAGAAAGTTGGGTGGTTAGCACACCGACTTCACAGTGCAGAGGTCATGAGTTCAAGATCCGGTCCGGCCTCCCTTTGTGGAGTTTGTATCTTCTCCCCAGGCCCCTGTGGGTTTTCTCCGGGTCCTCCAGTTTTGATAGAGTGCTTATGCACATTAGTAAACATATTACGTTATTTCATGCTTAGATTAGTAAACATATTATGTTATTCCATGTTTAGCTTAGTACATATTATGTTATTGCATGTTTAGTTTACTCTACATGGATTGTTAAACTCATTAGTTGAATAGTTTTGAAAGCAGGATGTAACAAGTTTCAAGTTTCAGTCTAAATGTTCCCCCAAAAAACTTGCCCGTAGCTGATTGGACAACAGATCGCTGTTGTGTGACTTCCTATACTTGTCCGTAGCTGATTGGACAACAGATCGCTGCTGTGTACGTTCAAAAACTAGTCCGAGCGGGAGGTCTTCGCTCTCTTTTGTGATCTTTGTTCGTGTGTGTGTTCTTGGCTCCCGTCCCGACGAGAGATGTGCTCTTTTTGTTTCACTAGAATGAAGTAGCTTTTTGTTCACCATCTATCGTCCTCGATGATATTTTTATCTTGAACACCGAACCAGATGACAAGAATTAGAACCGAACATAAATTGGTGCCATCACCCGTGCCAGACAGCCAGCCCGGAGAGTTTGAAGAGTGCCACCTGCGTGTTCCAGTCAACGGGAGACGGGAAAACGCTCCCGGTGGCCCTTCTTGTTAAAATTACACGCAAGAGACGGTGGGAAGTCGGTTCCCCCGGTGGGCCTGCTTTTTGACTGGGCCACCAGCCTACGAGAGACGAATAGTTTTTTCTTCGGTGAAGCCTGCTTGTGATTTCTCACAAGAGAAACAAATATTTTTTTTTTCTTTTTGGTGGCATCTGCTTGTTGTGGCGTGGTGGAGCTTCCGGCATCCTGACTGACTGTCTACACGGCTGTGTCGACGAAGTTCGCTAGGTGAGTGACGCTAGCTAGCAGCCATTATTTGAATGTATTGTGGGATTCCTTATGGCCAGATGGTATACTATCCATGTTAATCCACGTATCTGGAGGGCTGGTAACGCAACTTTATTGGAAGTTATCATCTGATTATGGCCCGGTTCAAATTATGGGTTCTATTTCTGATGATCGGGCCAAGACGGTCCCATAAAGTCGGGCCTAACGTGTATAGGAGCTTTACACGCGACTGATCGATGCTAATATACACATCGAGATATGTCTGGTTTACCGCGCTGCCGGCAGAAGTAGAGTAAGAACGGTAGAGTTCCAATAATAAGATTCACGAGAGGTGGACTCCTGGAATTCACTGCGCGCGAGGGCTGGGGAAGAAATTGGAAAATCGAAAGATTTTTTAAATTTTGAGCCAGACGTTATGTGTTAAAAGGCAGCTGCAAGATCGGTACTAGATTAGCTGTGAAATTAATACATTCAAATTGGTTGATCTACGCTAGAATAGTGAAACACAAGTTTCTTTGTCTCACAAAGAAAAAAAGGTGGGGGCGAGGGAGTCATTTGAGCCGTTAGTGTGTGCGTGTGCATGTGAGTGTGTGCGCGTGTGTGTGCGTCTTGTGGCTGGAGACTAACACAGTGGGTGTCTTTGTCCTTGTTCTTTGTGTTTGAATTAACACTGTGGGTGTGTGTTTCTTTGGAAGAGAGTTAACAGAAGGAATTTGTGGGTGAATTGGGGATTTGAAAGAATGGGTGCAATTTTTTTTCAAAGAAAGCTCCAATTCACCAGGGTATGAAATTCAATATATAAAAAAAGTGGGGTAGTTGTGATAACATATTCAGGGGACGCTCTGGACATGTTTTCTGACATGATGAGTATTCCATATATGTAGACCAATTCAAGCAGATTGGAAAGAATGAAAAAGCTATGTCTTCAAAGATGGCCGCTGAAAAAGTACCTCCTGCCTTAAAAGGACAAAGGAGCCCATGGTCTTGAAATTGCCATTACTGGAGGGAATCAACCGATGCGGTAGGAGGGGTGAGCTGTGAGATGGGGAATTCGAGCTTGGGAGTCAGAGGTCAAAGGCAGGGGGGAGGATCTGCGTGCGGGGTCCACTCCACCACTTCCTCTAACGGCTGCCCTCTCTTTTCCCCCACTCACTCTTCCCCCCCTTGCTGCTTATAGAGGACCAGATGTGGTTTTAGGATAAGAACAGACTGAAACACACGTCCCCTATTGGGAAGACTCAGTCGTTACACCATTTTTTTTTCACAAGAAATGTCTTCATGTATTGCTGACTTTAAAATATTCGATGACTTCTCAAATTCTTTTGTACATTGACAACATCTTGCTTGATTCACGAACTGAAGACAAAAACTGTATCAATCACTTTGTTCCAAAATCTAGAATGTACAGGTAACAAAACTTTCTTGACTAGGTTATAGTTTTGCCAAAAAGAAGTTGAACTTCTGAAAAAAAAAAAAAAAAAAAAAAGATGACGTTTCTACAACCTGATTTGGATGACACACCTTTACCTGACAGCATCCACGTTGAAATTATTGCTGATGGTTCATTGCCAAAAACGTATTCAACTTAAACAGCAGAAATTGTTGCATTGACTGAAGCGTAAATGGATAGAAGGAAAGATCGTTGAACATGCAGATTTATTGAGAGGATTGTGGAAAGCTATCCTCTTTCCAAAAAGTGTGGCTGTATGTAAATGTGCAGCACACACAAGGGCGAAAGACAGGATTAGGTCAGGTAATGCTAGAGCAGATGCAGCCGCCAAGAAGGTTGCTCAGACTATTGTCAATCTAGTAAATCAAGAGACACGTGAATTAGTGCCCACAAATTTTTGAAGGATATGCAAGCGTTAGCTACAAAATCCGAAAAAGATTTGTGGCTGGCCGATGGTGCTAAGCTAGTAGAGTTTATAGCAGGAAAGTATTCCATTTAAGCAGAGGTTTCAACTCATATGCAAAAAAAAGTTTTGTCGGAGTTGTTTGATATGCTGTAAACTTAATCCACAGGGTAATATGTGACCAAAAAGAGGAACATTTCCACAGCGTTCACACCCTTTTGAAGTGGTTGTCAGGGTTAAACCCAAAACATTATCACCAATTGTGAAAGAAGACACAAAGACGTGAGATTTAACATGGATTTCATTGAACTAAGCACAAGTAGTTCTTATAAATACTGGTTGGTGCTAATTGATTCATTCACCAAATGGGTGGAAATTGTGCCTTCAAAGAAATCCGATGCATTATCCGTTGCTAAAGCATTATGCAAACATATTCCAGAACATGGCATACCAAGATTAATTTGGAGTGATAATGGGCCACATTTTGTTAAGGATGTAATAACCAAAATTTCTGAACATTTAGGAATTGCATTGAAAAAAATCACTGTTCATACCATCCACAGAATGCAAGATTAGTTGAAAGAACGAATGGTACGATAAAAAAAATCGACTCAGGAAAAACAATGGAGACAATAGGCAAACTATGGCCTCAACATCTATTTCTGGTGAAATTATACATGAAAATAATGCCCACTAATAATGGCTCAATGCCTTTTGAGATTTTTTTATGGCAGATCTTGCATCCTCCCATTATGGGAAGGTGTGCCCTGGCAAAAGAATGAATAAGATTCAACCGTTTTGTTGGCAACATCGTTGTGTGAAATGTTTACAACAAAAAGAGGTCCACAGCATGTGTACTGCCGCAGTCCTCTTTGTTCCCTCCACAGGAACAGAGGCTGCTGCGCCCCGGAGACGAGGTGCTAATCAAGGCAATCAAGCGAAAGTCCTGGTCTGCACCAAAGTGGGAGGGGCCATTCACCGTGCTGATCACAACGCCAACTGCCATCAAGATCGCCGAAAGAGCCTCCTGGGTGCATCAAAGCCATTGCAAGATTGTTCACCAACCAGATCCTGAGCAGGTGGAAGAGAGACAGAGCCAAACTACTCAATAGCCATTGGTTTGGTCCACATCATCTTGCTGTACGGATTCGTGGGGGCAATCCAGATGACACACGTAGAGCCTCCCATTCCATCAGCCTGCGAAATTCCACCATTACACCAAACACATTCAGAAAAGTGCCCAAGCATGGCACATCCTGTAGCCTGCTTGCCACTACAAAATGCAGGATCGTCTCATTTCCCCTTAACATCCTCGTGAACGAAGCACGACAAAATGGAAGTGATTATCCTCATGGTTCTTGGTACACTCGTATCAAGTCAGGGAAGGCTTGGACCACTGGTTGGGATTCCATTGTGGTCCATTCTGAGCCCAAAACAAAATGGGTTCAAAATAGCTGTGCCCAAGAAGCAAAATGAACTGTCGTCAAGATAGCTCGAGGGAACTGGTTAGGAACTGGAATTGGCACAATGACAGATATCCAGGTATCCTATCGTAACCCACAAGGTTGCAGGATGCATGGACTTGAGACTCTGTCCTGATTTTCGTGAACGTCACATTGGTTTTCCCGTAACTATATGCATGATGTCATCTGTGACATCACCAGTCGTAACATCGCCTCTCCAGCGCAAACCACACATTAAACTGACAGCCTATATGGAAACACCTGACAAAAAGGCCCAAAATCCAGGTGTCATGGATACATTATATCAACCGTTTGCAGGAGAAAAACATGCCTGGAATCCGTTGTTATCAAACGTGTGGTAACTTTATACTACATTAATTGCTAAACAAAATAGGAAAATTAATTGCTTCGTATGCTCATATATGCCTCATTCCGTGAGACAACTACGCGTGCATTCAAAGGTATTTGGAGATAAAATGGCTCGAGCTGCGTATATGTTAATATCTTCGCATAAACCTGATCACCATTTTCCAGTTCTTCGCAATGCTTCGAGAGGAGAGATTGTTCCAGGTTTAATAATAAATAATAATACATTTTATTTCAAGCGCCTTTCAAAACACCCAAGGACACTTAGATACCATTTTGGAAACTGAAAATCAAGTTATTACCGAGAGCGGGTTGCGATTACCAGCATGCGTTGCAATGTACGGTACAGGTCAAAACTTTTTTATTTTATAGATAGATGTGGATAGATGTTTATATGTGCTACCGTTAAACACTAACGTCACAATTTTACCCGTATCTTCACATCTTTGGTGGTTATGCGGTTTGAAAGTATATTCTTTTATTACTCCGAGAGCCTACGGTTTGTTGTACGTACCTGTTACTGTAACTGACAATACTTTCATCATTACCAGTCGTCCAGCGCACCATCATGTGAAAAGAAGAGTGTCGTTTCAGCCCTATGATTCGATCTGGGAAACTGATGTTCCAGAACAATTCAAACACCATAGCACTGGTAGTAAGGTAATGTTAGCTCTTTTTCCACAAATTGGAGTGGCTAAAAACATGCTACGAATTGAAACAATTGACTACAGATTTCAAGTGTTTGTAAATGCTAGCTTGGAAGTAGATGAAATGCAAAACACAGAAATTGCAGCAATTAGACAAAATAGAATGGTTTTCGACCTTTTGACAGCCCCACAAGGGGGCGTCTGCGCTATGGTGGGTGACACTTGTTGTACGTACATACTCGAAGAAGCAAATTCCATAAACATGGCTGATGCTTTGTCTGTTATCAGGGATCTCAGAGATTCTATGGCCAAAGATCGACGGATTGATCACCCGTGGACCTTTGCCTGGCTTTTTGGGGGCCCTAGGTATACATATATATATACACAGTAAAGTCTCGTTATATCGATATCGGATATATCGATAGTCCCGGTTATATCGATACTATTTCTATGCACGCACGGGGAAAATTACATGCAAACAGGGTCGAATATATCGATAGTCCCGGTTATATCGATATTTTTTCAGACTCCCTTGAATATCAATATAACGAGACTTTACTGTATATAGCAATGCTAATGAATATGATAACTAATTCTCAGGTGAATTACGCAAATGTTTTGTATCAACAAATGGCCAGAGTGTGGTTGCTCCAACAAAAAAAAGAAACGGAGAGCCAAGAAGGAGTTTTTCTCGTCAAAATTCAAAACTCTCACAAAGGGAGAGATTGCAAATCACGGCAGCAAAGTTATGACAGAGGTTTTTCGCCTTCTCCATGGTGTTAGATAGGTTAGATTAGGTTAGATAATGTTAGATAGGTTAGATTAGGTTAGATAATATGATAAGGTTAGATAGATTAGATAAGTAAAGTAAAATATAAAGAATAGTTCCCTGTGCAGTTAGTATGACGTGCATGCATGAACACCGTTTTGGAAATGTATGAACTGATGTTTAAATGTGCAACAGGAGGGAATGATAGAGTGCTTATGCACATTAGTAAACATTACGTTATTTCATGCTTAGATTAGTAAACATATTATGTTATTCCATGTTTAGCTCAGTACATATTATGTTATTGTATGTTTAGTTTAGTCTACATGGATTGTTAAACTCATTAGTTGAATAGTTTTGAAAGCAGGATGTAACAAGTTTCAAGTTTCAGTCCAAATGTTCCCCCAACAAACTTGCCCGTAGCTGATTGGACAACAGATCGCTGCTGTGTGACTTCCTATACTTGTCCGTAGCTGATTGGACAACAGATCGCTGCTGTGTACGTTCAAAAACTAGTCCGAGCGGGAGGTCTTCGCTCTCTTTTGTGATCTTTGTTCGTGTGTGTGTTCTTGGCTCCCGTCTCGACGAGAGATGTGCTCTTTTTGTTTCACTAGAATAAAGTAGCTTTTTGTTCACCATCTATCGTCCTCGATGATATTTTTATCACAGAACTTCGTTGAAGACCGAACCAGATGAGAAACAAGAATTAGAACCGAACAGGTTTTCTCCCACATTCCAAAAAACATGCATGGAAGGCTGATTGAAGAATCCAAATCGTTCTTAGGTGTGAGTTTGAGCGTGGATGGTTGTTTGTCTCTTTCACAGGACGAGAGGCTGCCTTGTCATTACAAGAGGACTCGACCGGGTGCCATGGAGTCGGCTATTCTGTCATCGGGAAACCTGTCCAACCATGCAGCGAGGAGACTTTCGTCTCCGCTCAACATCCTCATGAATGACATAACACTGTTTTTTCCCCATAGCTTTTTGACGAATACCGTCCACTTGAGACAAAAACTGAATTAAATTGTTAGGGAAATTATACTGTGTGAATGAATAAATAAGCCAACAAACAAATGAATAAACAGAAGCTGAATTTGAGTGAATTTGAAGGCAAAAGTAAAGTACTTTTGTTAGATTTGATAAAGTGTTTTCACAAAGAGAATTGAACACCTTGAAGTCAGAATTCCAATCTTTTTGTCTGCGACCGGGACAAGTAATTTTGAAATCCTGATTTGGGTGAATGCAGAATGAAATGGAAATTGTATAAAATGACAGTCAAGGAGTGAATTTATACAATTATAGGATTAGATTTGTTAGATTGAGCTAAACTTTGTCCCTGTAATACGCTTTCTCCAGATCTACAAAGACACAATGCAATTCCTTCTGACCTCCTCTGTACTTCTCTATCAGCATTCTTAAAGCAAACACTGCATCTGTCGTACTCTTTTTTGGCATGAAGCCATACTGCTGGTCACAAATGTTCACTTCTGCTCTTAGTCTTGCTTCAACTACTCTTTCCCATGGTTTTATTGCATGGCTCATCAACTTCATTCCTCTGTAGTTAGTACAACTCTGCACATCTCCTGTGTTCTTAAAAATGGGCACGTGTACACTTCGTCTCCATTCTTCAGGCATCTGTTCACCATCTCATATCTTGTTGAATAACCCAGTCAGGAACACCACCACCACCTCTCCAAGACACTTCCATACCTCGATTGCCTTTCCCCCCTTCATCCTCTTCAGCGCCCTCCTCACTTCATCCTTGCTAATGCTTGCTACGTCTTGGTCCACAACTGTCACGTCTTGTACTCTTTGTTCCTTCTCATTTTCCTCATTCATCAATTCTTCAAAGTACTCTTTCCATCTTGCCATCACACTACTGGCACCTGTTAATACATTGCCATCTCTATCCTTAATCACCCGAACCTGCTGTAGGTCCTTACCATCTTTGTCTCTCTGTCTCGCCAGCCTGTAAAGACCAGCCTCGCCTTCCTTGCTGTCCAGCCGAGCATACAAGTCATCATAGGCCTCTTGTTTGGCCCTTGCCACCTTTACTTTAACCGTGCGCTGCATCTCCTTGTACTGCTGTCTACTCTCGTCCGTCCTCTCAGTGTCCCACTTCTTCTTTGCTAACCTCTTTCTCTGTATACACTCCTGCACCTCCCCATTCCACCACCAAGTCTCCTTATCTACCTTTCTTCCACTCGACACACCAAGTACTTTACGACTTGTGACTCTGATTATGTTTGCTGTAGTTTGCCAGTCATCTGGAAGGACCTCTTGCCCACCCAGTGCTTACCTCCCTCCTAAATGCCATGCAACACTCTTCCTTTTTCAACTTCCACCATTTTGTCCTCACTTCAGCCTTTGGTTTCTTCATCTTCCTCACTGCCAGCGTCATCCTACACACCACCAACCTATGCTGTCTGGCTACACTCTCACCAACCACTACTTTGCAGTCACTGATTTCCTTTAGATGGCGTCGTTGACACAAAATGTAGTCTACTTGTGTACTTCTGCCTCCACTCTTGTAGGTCACCCTATGTTCCTTTATCTTCATTCTCTTAGCAAAGTCAACCACCATCTGTCCTTCAGCGTTCCTCATCTGGAGTCCACCTCATCATCATCTTTGTTTCCTGCGCCAACATGTCCATTGAAGTCTCCACCAATTACAACCAATCCAATTCCAACAAATCTCACTTCTCGGGATGTTCTGTATGACTTCATCAAAGTCCAACCAAAATTTCTCCTTCTCCGCCAGCTCACATCCTACTTGTGGGGCATACCCACAAACAACATTAAACATCACGCCTTCAATTTCTAGCTTCAGACTCATCATTCTACCTGATACTCTTTTTACTTCTAAGACATTCCTAACAAACTCCTCTTTTAAGATAACCCCAACTCCATTTCTCTTTCTGTCTTCGCCATGATAAACCCTGACCCTAAGCTTCTAGCCTTGCTCCCTTTCCACCTGGTCTCCTGGACACACAGTATGTCTACCTTCCTTCTCTGCATCATGTCAACCAGCTCTCTACCTTTACCTGTCATTGTTCCTACATTCAAAGTTCCTACTCTTAGTTCTATACTCTTGGCGTTCCATTTCTCACTTCTCCTCCGGGCACACCTCCCTCCTCTCCTTTTTCGACCAACAATAGTCAATTTTCCACTGGCACCCTGAAGGTCAACAGTACCAATGGCGGCCATTGTTAACCCGGGCCTCGACTGATCCGGTATGGGATTCATAGGTTTGATTCGCATATTTGTTTTGGCAATTTTTTTTACGTCGGATGCCCTTCCTGACACAACCCTCTGTATTTATCCGGGCTTGGGACCGGCACAATAAGACACTGGCTTGCGCCCCCTTGTGGCTACATTAAATAAAATAGTCAGTAAATTAGGCTAAATGACAGGAACATTTATCTGAATTGGATGGAAATTGGCAAGGTAAATGTAACGAAATTCGCTGGTGATTAATTACTTAAAAGAGATTCACCAGTTGGTATCATTGGACTTTTCACAAGGAGTAGTTTATAGATTTATTGAAATAATGATTGTGACATGATCATTGCACTCGTTTTGACCTGACAATTGTCATTCCCCTGAAGTCAAAGAACAGATGATTTGTTTCATATACAGTAAAGTCTCGTTATATCGATATCGGATATATCGATAGTCCCGGTTATATCGATACTATTTCTATGCACGCACAGAGAAAATTACATGCAAACAGGGTCGGATATATCGATAGTCCCGGTTATATCGATATTTTTTCGGACTCCCTTGAATATCGATATAACGAGACTTTACTGTATATGATAACAAATTGAATTTCATCGGATTCACCTTTATTAGTTTCTAAGCTCAGAAATTAATTTGAAGAGGACAAGATTGATTTGCAAAATATGATGACAAACTTTTTTTTCATTATGCTTTTATGCAGATGATGTGGTGAACCGCAACAATTCGCAAACAGAGCTGGGAGATGGTGGTTGGGAAATTGTTCAATTTGCTGGGCGAATTGATGAACTGTGAGATACACAAGCCACTTGCATCCACCCATCCTGTGATTTTCTTGGCGCAGACGCCGCTGAATCAGTCGTAGCATCGAACTGTATTTTGATTGTTGATGTCTTTGGGAACAAATTTTATCTCTGCTTCAATTGTCATAGGAGATCCAACAAAGGAGAGGCCGCAACGGCTGGTGGCACGCACCTGCACAACTAGAGTTGGCACACCCAACCGATGATTTGGGATCTATGACAAAGCCCCTATTGATAATAATTTTGATTTCCAAAAGTATAGTGTTTGGCATTTATTCAAATGCATGACAATTTTTATTTCTTTTTTTTTTGCACATATTTATCATCCAACCATCTAGCGAGCAACGAATTGTTACAATTAGGCTTGGTCGAATGAAAAATATTCGACGTTGGAGATGCGATGGCGGAAATCCAACGTTTATTAAGACAGCCGCAGATGCTGATTTATCTTCTGGCTACCTTTGCGTACAGTGATGACATTTGTCAGCTCAAAAGTAATTCATAGTTACGTCTAAAAGTGCAGGATAACCTGTCAAGATTTATTTGATTGCGAATTATCATTATTATTATGAATTGGATGCAGTGCACATTAAAGGAATTTCTCGCCGGTAAGAATGAAATTGGCAAATGAGTTGAGTGGGCACCGATGTCAGTCAGAGATTCAGGCAGAATCAGATATATTGTAAAGGGTTTTCCACACTAACCAGCTTCGCGAACACGTTCCCAGTTGGCAAATTGAGACTTATCATGTCTCAACAGGGGGGAGTGACGATAGCTCAGATCATCATGGTCAAAATTTTCACTTTTGGTGATGAGTGATATTGGCTGCAACGTCATTCGTCAAGAAAGTGGTGCCCTCCAGAAATGCAGATTCACTAACCACTAACATATACTAACCAACTAACATCTAACAATGTCTGCCATTTCTGTGAGAGAATGCATTGCAGAGCCTAAACGATTAGACATATTTTGATAGGGAAAGAAACGCCAAGAAAGTGTGATGTGCAGAATGAAACCATCCTTTCGACATGTGACCTGGCACACGTCTTCTTTTGTTCTCCACAGGACGGAGTTGCGGTCTGAAGAAGATGACGTGGGCCTCGCCAACGTGGGATGGACAGGTTGCGGAGCTGCTAGCCGTCTTAGCAGCCACAAGCTTCGCCACGTCGAAAGATCACACACCCTTTCCCAGACACCTGCTCACCCGTACCACACCCTGGGGCCTGCTTGCGACAAATGCTACAAACAATTTCGTTCCTCCTCGTCGTCCTGGTGATCACCATCCAGGATGCCATGAAGATTTGACTGTTGTAGCGATGACATGATTTAATTTGAAATTGTTTCCATTGTGATTGTTCTATTTTGTGATTTTCTTTTTTTCTTTCTTCTTTCTGTTCACCTCCACCGATGTTAAATATGTTCATCAGGGGGGAGATGTTGGGGTAATTCGCCATACAAACATCTCTAAACATCGCTCTGTAATCTTTGTTTACATTTTGGACTTCCTGATACGTCATATCCTGCCTTCCCTTACATGATGTCGCATTTACATTACGTCACATCTTTTCGCGTCACACACTGCGCGCCGTATAAAATGCTCTCCCTTCTAGTTCGTCTCTCTCTCTCTCTCTCTCTCTCTCTCTCTCTCTCTCTCTCTCTCTCTCTCTCTCTCTCTCTCTCTCTCTCTCTCTCTCTCTCTCGCCATGCTTCCTCCTTAAGCCGACACCGCGATGCCTCGACTCTTCAAGATTAAACTTTCTGCTTTACACCTGGCTTCCTGATGATTTAACCATCCTCTTCCATCAACACCCGTGGAAGCAATGAATCAGGGACGAACGATCAAAATAAACCCATTATTGGTGCCGAAGAATTCCGGGTGATTTCACCTCAATTTGTTTCTGTCACTCTCACCCCACAATGCCCTCTGGTCAACTAATGTTTTTATTCTACGAGGGAAGACAAAGTGTATCGGAGTACAAATAATTTAAAGTTGCCAGGACTTTGTTTGGGCATTTATTTGATATTCATCAATCGTGTGCTGACTTTTCCAACTATTAAAGGTGGGCTGAGGAGCTAAAACCATCACTTAAGTACAGTTAATTTAGAATTATCTGGCTCAAGTTAAAGTAAGTAAGTAAACTTGCGGAAGAACATTGTGTATAATAAAAAAATATCAACCTATTCACTTATCCACACAATAACAAATAATACAGAATACTATATCCATAGATTGATGAATTGATCGGCTGACCGACATTAATTAACCTAGGTTAATTTAGCCACAAGAAAGGAAAGGGTCCTAAATTAACTTTCTTTATTTAAACATTTGAAACACGAGACAATATTAATTTGACTGTATTGAAAACGCTGACTGTATTGAAAATAAACCAGGTGAATTCTACCATATTAATTAGTAATGCTAGCATGTTCCACGACTAGAAAGCAGCAAGATCTCTACCAAACGTGTGCTATTCAAACGTTTGAACAGAGAAATTGTGGTTCATTACTTTTCCCTTTGAGGACAAATGGCGTTTTGGGAATGGACCATAAGATGGCTATCAAGAATGTCAAATAACTGCCTAGGATACAAAACTTACTCTTTGCAAGATGGCTATGGACTGATGAAATGTGGCCCAAAATAATTTCGAGGGAACGGAAAGTGTGCTAGGCACCTTTGGACAGGTGTGTGATGTGGGAAGGAACGGGCTCACCGTGCCTACATTAATATGCCTGTGCGGTACTACAAGGAATGACAGCAGCCAGTCTGTAAGTGTAACTGAAGTACACTCAGGTGCTCTGTGCTGTCTAAAGCCGTTATACCAGCAGTCAGCATGTGCCTATTGTCACTGCACATTATTGCTGATATCTTGTGCTGAGCTTGTCCAAAGATTACCTGTCCTAGCATGTTGTCTGACTGCTGCCGAATTTCACCTCGATTTGTTCCTGTCACTCCCATCCCACAATGCCCTTTGGTTGATCTCCTGCACTATGTTATGAAGTGTTACGAAGCAGTCAACATGACCATTTTTGGTATGATTTTGGTCATAATGGTCAAAGCCAAGCAAACAGGCAGAACTTACCGGAATACTACTTTATTTAATATTTGTGTGTATATATTGCACCCATTGAGCTGTGCACTCCTTACTATTTGTGTTGGTATTCCTTTTGCATGTATTGACCTGTAATTGGCTGACAACCAAACTGCTGTGTGACCTGCCAAAGTCACCTACAGTAGGTTAGCCTCCAGCTTCCCAGTAACTCTAATGAGGACAAATGGCACAGAAAGCGGTGGATTTTCATTTAGGATAGGCACCTAAAACAAAACAAAATAAATCAACAATTATTCTAGAATTCAAATGTAGACGAGACGAATGTCTAAAGTAATGCATCATGCGGTGATTAGGGCATCAACGTCTACTGACCATAGACAGCTGGCATATTCGGAACAGCCATGACTCTTGTGAGGATAAGCTAATCATTAAATGAGTTTGGTGTGCGTGTGTATGTGTGTGCGTGTGTGTGTGTATGTGTGCGTGTGTGTGTGCGTATATTCATTCATTTTCAGATTTGCTTTATCCTCACATGAGTCGTGGGGGTTGCCGGAGGCTATCCCAGCTGTCTTCAGGCAGTAGGCTGGGAACACCCTGAATCGGTTGCCAACCAATCGCAGGGCATGCAGAGAAAAACAACCATTCACTCTCACACTCTCACACTCTCACAGAGGGACAATTTCGAGTGTTCAATCAGCAGCCATGCATTCTTTTGAAATATTGGAGGAAGCTGTACTACCCGGAGGAAAAAAAAACATATATATATATATATATATATATATATATATATATATACACAGTGGGACCTTGGCTTACGAACTTAATTGGTTCCCAGAGTGTGTAAGGCGAAAAGTGTGTATCCCGAAAATTAATTTCCCATAGGAAACCATTCAGATGAGAATAATACGTTCCCAGGTCCCCATCAAACATAATTTTCTACTTTCTAATTTTCTAAGCCTTAAAACGACACGAAATATACATTGTTTTATGTATAATAAAAGTGCTATAGTATTATGATTAATGAAATAAACTATAATGTACAATAAAGTCATTTTATTTACCTTTGTGATGGTCGTTAATGGCTTGATGAAATTTAGTGTCCGGTTTCCTCAGCATTAAACACTTGATGAGGAACATAGGCTTCTTTCACCATCTTGAGGAATGATCCCTTGTAGGTGCTTTCACTGTGATAATTGTATCTAGTTCTTCATCAATTGTGATCTGTTTATCTGGGTTGATAGCTTTTTGCATCAAGTGTGCAGGTGACTTGTACGGGTTATTTGTGGAGCCTGAACAACAGTGTGAGAGTGTGAGAATAGTGAGAAAATGGATAGAAAACAGTTAAAATATCCCATATATTTTAACTGTTTTCTATCCAGTTTCTCACTACTCAGAATCAAAATCAGAAAACCTTTATTCGTCCCACAATGGGGAAAGTTGCAGTCCACAACTGCAATTTGAAAGGGGATGGGGTGGGGGGGGGGTGAAAGGATAGAAAACAAGATATTCTAAGCATAACAAAATAAAAATGTCAACTGTATACTGTGCAAATGTAAATGTGTAAAAAAAACTGTTTAATAAAAAAAACTGTACATAGTGCAAGTATCAAGAAAGGCATATTGATATATTGCATCCACCCATATGTGCAAGTGTGCAGTATTTTTGTTTTTTTGTTTTAGTTTTTTTTCACATGATCATTATTCTCTATTACTCTATCACTATTCTCACACTCACACTTGTTTTTTTGTTTCAAGGTCTGTCATCTCCCTTTCGTGTGTGTGTGTGTGTGTGTGTTTTTCTCACTCTCTCTGTCTGCCTGTCTCTTTAATGGTTAACCCCCCCCCCCCCCCCCCCCCACTGCTGAGTTCTTGACCAATCACGTGGCTTTAACCGAAGACGCCATTTTTGTTTTTTGGAGAACGGCCTCACTCTCTCTCTTGTCTGTAACCCGATCCCCCACTGCTGCATTCTTGACCAATCACGTGGCTTTAACCGAAGACTGGGGGCGGGGAATAGAGGACAAAAAAAGTCTTCTCCCACATCACATCACTCATTGTGGCACCTCCGTGTGTATCCTGAAATAATATATAATGAAATAGTTTGTATGCCAAGGTAAAACTTTCATAAATGTAACGTTCGTAAACGGACAAGTTCGTAAGCCATATATGAAGAGCCCGACGCGGCAATCACACCTGTGCCGCCTCGGCGTTGGTGGATACCCCTCCCTCCCCCCGATTGCTGTGCGAGTGATACTGGAGAAAATTGTTGTACGCGTTTGTTAAGAAACAGTTATTTTCTATTGTCATTTTGTGCAATGCTGCTCCGGCAAATAGACATCCTACTAATTCCTACTTGTTCGATATTGTCACGTTCGGATTGACAGCTGGGGGCGGGGCCACGCCTCCCCGCTTCCACCACTTCCTTCTTCAGGACAGCGGGTACAAAAACCACTCGTCGTTTTTGGTATTCTTTATTTTTGATTATTCCCCTGGTCTTCTTTTTGGGACCAGCGCTTTGTGTTGTAGCTTAATAAATCATCCTGCATGGACCTCTGTCTCTGTCACGTTACTGGCTGTAGCAGAGGCAGCCATAGAATTAAAAAAACAAAGGTCTGGCGGTCGTGGTCGTAAGTACGGGTGGTCGTAACTCACGCCGATCGTAAATCAGATGTTACCTGTATATTCCAGTGGCAGCCAAGGAAACAAATGTTGCAATTTATAAATATCCGACGACTGATTTCTGATATTTTCAGCAAGAATAAAACATTTTTTTCACCTCTTCTGATTTTCCTGCAACGATCTTGCTGAGGGATTGGCGATGACACATTCTCACTCTCTGATATTTGTATTGCAGTTTTGACCATTTGTGTGGGTTGTGGTGCTTTGTAGAGGCTGAATGCAACTCAGGCAGTCGAAATGATCTTCAAGGGAGGACACAGTCAGACACTGTTCTCATCTTTAGATTTCAATGCTCGCTGACGCATGATGCTGCTCCTATTCACTTCAACTTCTTTTGGTCTATTTCCACAAGTCAGGTGGTTGACAAGAATTGATTATTAAAAGCACTGAAGCGGCAGGGCAATTATATGATTGCACTTGGATTTCGAGTGCAACTTTAAAACCGATGTACACTAGAAACATTCTGAATGCCCGGGGTATTTTTCCGAAATTAGAGGATTGATAGAAAAAAAAATGGTTGACCAACTTTCACCAACCAGCCACTTCTTCATTTAAGTGGATTACCCAAACTGTGAGGTGACACATTTTCCACACTCACCCTTCATAAAATCAATTCAGCTTTTTTTATTTAACAATGCTAAGCTTTCAAATTTACTCCTTTTTTTCTCTGCAATTGTATTTGTCCTAACCATCTTTCTATAGTAACTATTATGTACAAAAGTACAGGTTTTCAGTAATTAGTTTCATAATGTCAAGGTTTTGCATTATTGTAGTTGGAGGACCCTAAAAAGCAGAGAGGCAGGGAGGAGCAGGGTAGACTTACCAAACATGTATAAACAAAAAATAATAAATAAATAAATACTTGCAGGGTACACTGGAGAAAACCAATGGAAGCACTCCAACAGAGTCCTCACAACCACAAGGAACCATCCACCCATCCATTTTCCATACCGCTTATTCCTCATTAGGGTTGTGGGGGGTGCTGGAGCCTATCTCAGCTGTCTTTGGGCACGAGGCGGGGGACACCATGAATTGGTTGCCAGCCAATCGCAGGGCACACAAAGATTTACAACAGTCACTCTCATACTCACATCTAGGGACAATTTGGAGTGGTCAATTTGCCTGCCATGCATTTTTTTGGAGTGTGCGAGGAAACCGGAGGACCCGGAGAAAACCCACGCGGGCCCAGGGAGACCCTGCAAACTCCACACAGCAAACCGGCGACTTCTGCACTGTGAAGCCGGTGTGCTAACCACTCGACTACCGGGCCTCCCACAAGGTACCAAGGTAACAAAAAGGGAAACGAAGAAAAAACAAACATGACTGGTGCACGCAGAAACTCAGTGTCCCAACAAAGACTGGCACCACTGAGGGAACTAAATACAGTAAAGTCTCGTTATATCGATATCGGTTATATTGATAATACTGCTTATTACGATACTACGTATTTTCATTTCCCGTGGACATATCTAGTCTTTTTATGTATAATTTGTTCACTTTAGTACAATTCATGGTTATTACGATAAGCCGGTTACTACGATGCTCCTTTTCATCTCTCGCCGGCCATTTTGCAATGTTTATATCGATACACGCCATCGGTCGCGTCATTGGTCGACTTGGTCACGTGTTTTGGTTACGGGACCAGCTCCCGTAGCAGACGCCATTTTCATTTTGAGACGGCAGCTCGTGTGTCTTCAACAGTGGCGAAACGAAAGAATTGTGATCTCGGAACGAAGCACAGACCAATCGTGGCTGTTGAGGAGAATCCAACACGGAGCTGATGATGATGAGGATGAAGAAGAACCGACTGAATGCACACCTATTGCAACACCGACAAAAGCGTTGCAAGGTGCTGCGAACATGCGATCTTTCTTTGAATCCGTAGAAAATGCTTCCGTTTTTTTAGAAACGTTAAACAAGATGGAAGTGTTTATATTAAAATATAAAAATGGGAAGCAGAAGAAGATTGATGACTTTTTTTAAATAGCATACATAATTGCTGTGTTATGTACATGTACTGTATATGAATGCAAGCGTTTTTTTTCCAACAATGTTTTTTCTTTTGTCTGCTGAAGCGTGATGATTTTGAAAATGACTGTACATTCCATACTGTGCATTAAAGGACAACCAACATCACTTTTTTGTTTCTTGACTGACATCAGAAAAAGGTTTTATAGCATCTACAATACCCAAATCACGCCAAGACGTTTTGCATTGCTGGAGAATCCAAACAATGGCTTCAGATTCGGAGAATATGCTTTCTTGTTACACATCCATTCATGGATATGATTCAAATACAGAAGAGAAAGAGTAAAGCATACATGTTTGCAATCGATTAAAGATTTACTGTACTGTACTGTACTGTACTGTACTGTACTGTACTGTACTGTACTGTACTGTATACTGTATCCTATGGAGCCTGGGTGCCCTCTACTGGCGGCTTTCGGATGCAACACGGTTCTCAGTCAAAACATGCATACATAATGTACAGTAAGATGTAAGCGTTGCAGTTTCCCTGTTGCAGTGTTACTGTATGTACATGCCCACTACTGTATATGGATGCAATCGTTTTTGCAACAATGTTTAGTTTTCATTCCATACTGTATTAAAGATCCCCTAGTCACGTAACCAGCTTCCGTGTTTATCATGTCGACGCAAGCACAATAAAAAAATCTAATGATTGGCCGAGACTGTTGATAGCTCACAGCTTTCATTACTACTGGTCGGTCTTTTTAATAACAAAACGTAGCCGTTATCACATCCCGATACAAACAAGAGCTGTTGTTACGTCACAGCTGCGCGCCTGCATTCTATTCAGGCACTCTCTCGAAACCTGTTTTCGGGTCCTCCCAAGCCCCTGTCACGTAACCAGCTTCCGTGTTTATCCTGCCGACGCGAGCACATTAAAAAAAAAAAAATAGCACCATAGCTTATATACAGTACTGTTGTTTGACACCAATTAAACCATGGATTTAATAGAAGAATTGTGATATCCGAACAACGTACAAGGCAATCGTGGCTGTGGAGGACTATCTAAAAAGCAAATCCTTCATCGCGAAAGATTTTGCCGTGCGGCATCAACGTAAGTTATGTAAACGTTGCAGTTTTGGTTTTTCATCCATGTACAGTATTTAATTGTGTTGCATCCAGATGTCTTTATTGCTTGCAACAATCACTGTTTTTCATATGATTGTACATGCTGATGTTCGTGGCTTCGTGTGAATAGAACTTGAGGATTTAGCATTGGTTAGTTGCATTTTTGAAAGGAAATAGTCATTAAAAAAGTGTAAAGACGTTTTTATTGTATGCGCAACTTTATTTTTCACTTCACTACTGTACAAAAAACATGTTAAATACGCAATCCATGAACCCAATGATAAAATTACATGCCATAACAAAGATCCCCCATTTACGTATTTCCCCCACCTCTTTACTGCAGTTCGGCGCAGGATCGGATATATCGATAGTCCAGTTATATGAAATTTTTTTACGACTCCCGAGAATATCAATATAACGAGACTTTACTGTATTTGCAAAGTGATGAAACAACGTGAAACAACTGGTCAAGACAGAAATGGAGTTGATTGGTTAAACACAAGGGATATAAGCAGGTCGAGACAAAAAGGGTAAAACAAAAACACAAAAAATAAGGATGCCATGGATTCAGAAGCAACACTTTCCCGAATCAACAGACGTTGAAATGTTAGCATGCATCCAACCGGCATAGAATACAGGGTTTCAAAAGGCAACAAAGTCAAAGGGCAATGGGAATATTGCTGAAGCCTTCAAGGAAGTGTTGAATTCTGTTGGCTGAGGATTTGGCAGTAATGCCGGGTCAACAATCCGGCATAAAGAGTTGTTATAACTTGGCTCTGGCACACATGCAAGCCTGATTAGCGTGCTTTGAGCCAGCCTCATTAAAAATCACAGTGGTTAAATACGGGGCAGTTGTGTGTGTTTGTTTTTGCCAGCGGAGTATACATTTATGGAGACACATTAGTCACAGAGCTCAAATTCGCAAAGTAAATCTATACTGAGTACGCAGCTAAAAATATGCTTTTGGACAAGCAGTTAATGCTCCCATACGAATGTCATGCAAATCATCTGCACACAGAACTATTCAAAAACACTGATGAAAGACAAAGTTAGTCAATCATTATTTTTTTAGACATGGCCTCAAATTACATTCCAAAGGAATCTACTTTTTTTCTGTCGAATAGACTCTGAATAATGTTTTGCATCGTGCAACGCTTAACATTTCAAGGCGATATGACAGGCTTGATTGGGACAGCAAATTTTGATAATCAGTGGACCCTCTGTTTACGAACCCCTTGGCTTACGAACTTTTCGGTTTACGAACGTTACATTTATGAAAATTTTACCTTGGCATACGAACAATTTTTCGGGATACACGCGGAGCTGCCACAATGAGTGATGTGTCGGTCGTGAATGAGCCCATTCTCCAAACAAGGAAATGGCAGCTGACTTTTTTTGGTCCTCTATTCCCCACTCTCAGTCGTCGGTTAAAGCAACGTGATTGGTCAAGAACGCAGCAGTGGGGGACGGGGTTATAAACAGAGAGAGAGTGAGGCCGTTCTCCCCCCAGAAATGGCGTCTTCGGTTAAAGCCGCGTGATTGGTCAAGAACCCAGCAGTGTGGGGGGGGGGGGGGTTAAACATTAAAGAGACAGGCAGACAGAGAGAGAGAGAAAATACACACGAAAGGAAGAGGACAGAGCTTGAAACAAAAAAAGGGGGAAAAAAAGAAGTAAAATGGTGAGAAAATGGATAGAAAACAGTGAAGGTTGGACCCATTTCAACTTTGATAGTTCAAAATCAGAGTGTAGACTGGAAGGTTAAATATCCATCAATCAGGTTCCACAAATAACCCGCAGTCATCTGTACACTTCATGAAAAAAGCTATTAACCCAGATAAACAGTCCACAATTGATGAACTAGATACAATTATCACAGAGAAAGCACCTACAAGGGATCATTCCTCAAGATGGTGAAAGAAGCCTATGTTCCTCATCAAGTGTTTAATGCTGAGGAAACCGGACACTCCATTCCATCAAGCCATTAAGGACCATCACAAAGGTAAATAAAATGACTTTATTGTATAGTCCAGTTTATTTCTTTAATCATAATACTATAGCACATTTATTGTACATAAAATAAGCTATATTTTGTGTAGTTTAAAGGCTTAGAAAATTAGAAAGTAGAAAATTATGTTTTATGCGGACCTGGGAACGGATTATTCTCATTTTAATGGTTTCCAATAGGAAATTAATTTTTGGGATACACACTTTTCCGCCTTACATACTCTGTCTGGGAACCAATTAAGTTCGTAAGCCAAGGTCCCACTGTAGTTTCATTCTCTTAAAAAATACAAATATACAGTCATATAGAAATTGCTGAAATTGTACTTAAGATTTACGTTTCTCATTATGCATTAAAATATCAGTTCAAATAATCCGGACGGTTTAGTGGTCATCGGCCAGTTAGCACAGTGCACAAGTCCGGGCTTCAATTATGTGCTTCAGCCCTCAAGTGTGAGGGTTTACACGCTCTTCCTGTGTGCCAGGTACTCCACTTTCCTCCCACATTCAAAAAACAGGGTTAATGGAACACTTGTCCTCATTGTGATTGTGAGTGTGAATGCCTTTTTGTCTATTAATGCCCTGCGATTGGCTGACAACAAGTTCAGAGTGTACAAATGCCCGAAGACAAATCAGATATGCTCCTCCCTGCCTGTGACCTGCAGTGGATGGATGGATGAAAATAAACCCTTTCCGTAAATTGTTCATACATCTGAATAACATTCAATATTTGCTTTAAAAATATTAAATGAGTGTATTTTCAAATGTATCTAATTTGTTGCTGTGAACGTGGCTCTTCCCATACATGATGAGCCAATGGTAAGTAGGCAGATGGCTCACAAAAGAGGCAATTAATCAAGTAAATGAATAGATTAATATTTTTAATTGAATCCGCCCTAAGGGTAAATTTAAACTTGAAGGTATTCACATTTTATTTGTTTGCATGAAAAAAGAGCCATGTTTAATCAGCAAGGAATGTGGCAAGTACATTAATGACAAGTACTTTCAAATGAATGACATTACACTGCTGTTTTGGACGATCATTAGCCAATTTATCTTTGGCAAGTGATCTTGTTTTTTTTCCCTGAATCAAGTGGAGTTGGTCACAGATGATACAAAGACTGGCTTAAATTGCTCCGATGGGGACCAGACTGTTGAAATCATTGCACAGTCTCACACCACAAATAAAATTTAGTACTTTATGTTATAAAGAGGCTGGCAGTGAAACAGTGATGATAATCCTACTACACCAGGTGTCTGTAAAGCCCAGGTAGCTATTAGATTAAAAAGTTTTGAGAGAAATGTTCAATTATTCTATATTAACTAGTAATCACTCACTTTACTTTGGCACATTATGATCCAATACCTCAGTTGCCCAAACAATAATCTGGTCTCGCGAGTGATATTCACACATTGTCACATATCATATTCTTCTGACCTCTGCTGACGGTGACATAAAGCCTTTTCCTATTAATCTAATGTAAATGGACAAGAGAACAATGCTTGACGGCTGCAACCTGGTATTGGAACAAGAATGGATGAAAAATGCTTTATGGCATGATGCAAACCAATAAATTGTTTGAAGGTCATTTTGGTCAATTTCAGCAACCATCAAAGAGAAGAAGAGCTGAAGAAACCTTCTCATCGATGGACCACTCCTGTACGACTGAGAGCTTATACAGACATCAAAGAGAAGTATAGTAAATGAACCGACCTGACTATATTAATAATAATAATACATTTAATTTACTTCATGCGATTAGGATTTTTTTACTTGGATAAAAATCAATACACAGTACTGTAGTCCCACATCAGAATATTCCCATCGCCTCAAGATTTGTGTTGTTGTCTTCAAATTTCAGCGTGTCAAACCAAAAGAGAACTCAAAATAAATTCTCTCATATTCACTTTACTGTGGTGAGACTGAACGTAATTGACCTTACAATCAGTATTTCCAACCAAGACATGGTTTTGCCTTTGTTTTACAAGCGGCAACAGAAGCTTTTATTCTTTTGTTGTGGAAAATCTGCATCACTGACTATTTTTATATCCTCTCTCCTCAGAAACTTTTCACTAGAGGTTGGCAATACAAATCACTGAGAACAGATCGTTTAAAAGACCCTCTTGACACAATAAAGCATTTGGATTTGTTGGGTCCTATTACGATAGGATGGATTGAGATCATTTTAGTGGAGCTGATAGAGTACTTCATTTGGCTTCTTCTCTGTAACACTATACTGTATATTGGTTGCAACTTTACAGTATACAGTACTCATCTATGAAAATCAGCAAAAAAGTTTTACCTGTGTTTTTGTGTCTACCATTTAGGTGTATGACCATAATTTGGCAATGTATATTAGACATGTGCAGTTTATACTCCAAATAGCTTATTTCATTCAATTTGAGGAAAGAGCACAACTTGCTACATCCATTCCTTCTTTTTCGGCCCATTTGTGGTATCAAAAAGTAAAACCATAAACAAAACAGACAAAAACAGCTGATATGACTTCACATCTGGTGTTCAGTCATCCATGTTGCAAATTTGCATCCAGTGAATTTTAAGCGAGGTACACCTCTGTGCCAAAATTGCTGCTTTTATGGAGTGCCACTAGAAATATAACACATCGTCAGCACTGACGTTACGCATACCATATTTGACACCTTCCATATTTTAAAGAGAGTAGTGTGAAGTGTGGCTATTTTTGGACTGCCACCTTTTCATTTGGCTGCAAAGTGCATCCCATACACTCACCCTTCTATCGATTGGTTGGAACTGGAATACAAGTGAACACTCCGTAACACTATACTGTATATTGGTTGCAACTTTACAGTATACAGTACTCATCTATGAAAATCAGCAAAAAAGTTTTACCTGTGTTTTTGTGTCTACCATTTAGGTGTATGACCATAATTTGGCAATGTATATTAGACATGTGTAGTTTATACTCCAAATAGCTTATTTCATTCAATTTGAGGAAAGAGCTGTTTGAAGGCAAAACTTCAAATGTAATTGCTGGACTCCTCTCTGTCTTACCCATGAGTCAATTGAATTTGCAATTATAAGAGAAAAGTATAATCGAGCCAGCACAACTTGCTACATCCATTCCTTCTTTTTCGACATCACTTTGCCTTATGAATACAGACGAGTTGACTTAAATTATACTTATGGCTGCCTATTTGAGGTATTGATGGGAAAAAAATGGAACAAAATTGTTTATGTAGAAACATATCTGGTGTTCCTTGTGTGTGTGCGTGTGTGTGTGCGTGCGTGCGTGCGTGCGTGCGTGCGTGCGTGCGTGCGTGCGTGCGTGCGTGTGTGTGTGTGTGTGTGTGTGTGTGTGTGTGTGTGTGTGTGTGTGCATGCGTGTGTGTGTGTGTGTGTGTGTCCAGTCTTGAATTTGCCAAAATAATGTTTCGAGCTAATTATAATGACACCAAATAAGGGAAGATATGACGTCAAGTCGATGACTGGATTGTCCCTGGCAACCATCAGTTGCTATCAAGTGGTGTGCCAGATATTTCCTCTGTTGGTGTACAGTACATTAGTTTCCTCAGGCGTTCTCAGTAAAAAAAAGTATGATTACTGATTACTACAAATGCAGGCACTACAAATAATGATGTCTGGCTAAGAGCTGAGTGGTCCTGCTTCATCAGACAGGGCACATAGTGTTAAAATGCTAAAGAGAATGACTCACACAGTCACAGGAAAAAAATAACACCTCTGCTTGACACCCTCAGTTTCACACTTGCAGTTGCAGTCTTAAAGAAGATCACAAACCGCCCAGTCTGTTCTCTGGTAAGAACTGGAAAATGTTAAACAACTGACACCAAATGCAGCAAGAAGACACAGTCATGATGTGCCTACGTCTCCTTCCTACTAATGATCTATTGGGAATTGGACACACAACTTCCTGAAACACTCTCTAGTGAATTGTGCTTTGGATGGCTAGGGTTTGACTCTTGTGACGAGCAAAAATATAAAAATGCCAACCCGTTGTTGGAGATGCTATGCTTGCTGGCTACTCTCAGGGTGTCCTTGAGCAAGACTCCAGCTCAAGAAGTGCGTGTGAGTGTGTGTGAGTATGTGTGTTTCTTTTACAGTCTTTGTACGCCTGTGTGTGTCTTGATCTGTTTCTTTGTGTTACTTTTCACAACTGTTCTAACATAACTCTTGCAAAAGATAAGGATGAACAAGATGGCAAGAAATAAAACATTCTTAAGAAGGAATTTTGGCATGAATGTGTGTGATAAAGTACTAATACAGTGGGACCTTGGCTTACGCATTTAATTGGTTCCAGGACAGAGTGTGTAAGGTGAAGTGTGTATCCCAAAAATTAATTTCCCATAGGAAACCATTAAAATGAGAATAATCCATTCCCAGGTGTCTATAAAATATAATCTTCAACTAAATAAGCCCTAAAACTACAAACAATATACCTTATTCTATGTAATGAAAGAAACACTGCACTGTATAACAAAGTCATTTTATTTATCTTTGTGATGGTCGTTGATGGCTTGATAGAATGGGGTTCAGACTTCTCTTCCTGTGTTATGAAAGTCCGGTTATGCATCTTTTTCCAAAAAAGGCCGGTCTCATCTGCATTAAATACTTGCTGAGGAAGATAGCCTTCTTCTTTCACCATTTCGAGGAATGATCCCTTGTAGGCTTCAGCAGCTTTACTGTCAGAAATGGCTGTCTCACCATGAGGAGTAACGCAGTCAATCTCTGTACGGCGCTTAAAGTTCTCGAACCATCCGTTGCTAGCTTTAAAATGATCAATAAACGGCGAACTTCCAGGTTGCCGCATGACAATATCAGAGTGAATTTGCCGTGCTTTCTCTGATATAATTGCTTTATTCACGCTGTCGCCGGCTAGCTGCTTTTCGTTAATCCAAATTAACAGAAGTTTTTTAACCTCTTCTATTGCCCGAGAGCGTTGCTTTGACAGCAGGGAAACACCTTTAGCAACACACGCACCTTTAATAGCGTCTTTCTTGCGAAGGATGGTAGCAATGGTGGACTTTGCATATTGCTACTGGGCCGTTAAGTCAGACAAACGCACAGCTCGTTCGTGTTTCTCAATGATCTCCTTCTTCTCCTCGACTGTAATTTTGTTTTGTGTCTTCTTCGGCTGAACACGAGCCTATGGTGGAGTCTTTGTCGGTCTCATAACAGCAGAAGTATCCGTGATAAATCCTTGAAAACGAACAACGTGTGCACTCAGAAAAGGGAGTGTGGAAAGGTAGGCAGGCAGTGACGCTGTTCTGTCATGTGGTTTGGTGTTCTTCCGCTGAAAATTACTCCGCCAGCTGTGGTGAGGCGGCGCTCCGTGAGTATCCCAAAAGTAGTGCATATGCCAAGGTTTAATTTTCATAAATTTAACGTTCATAAACCGAAAAGTTCGTAAGGCAAGGTGTTTGTAAACCGAGGTCCCACTGTATTATGAAGGGATTATATTTTAGGGAAACTATGGGTTCACAGAAAGTACAATAAACATTTTCTTGCCCTGTCATGATTGACATAAATACATGGAAGCATCCGACAAACTCTCCTGTAGACTCTGTGGTAGGAGGATTGAGGAATAAGGACTTTACAAACCTTGACCAATGTCTGTTCAGCCTACACCTTGAAATACTCCTGCAAGCACTGTTGTGGAGATCAAGCAGTGGAGAATGACGTTGTCCACTGTGGCGACTCACTTTTTCGGCAAGCGATATTAGTGATATTAGATTTCACATTATGTGGTCTGCTATCTTGTGACGGATTAGTAGGAAACAATGAGGTAGACTTTACTATCTATCATTTAGACTTTGTAGAAACTCACACGAGCCTACACCGGCATGAGATAAAAAAATTAAATATAGATATCGATATATCCGTCCTGCGCCGAACTGCATTAAAAGGAGGGGGGCAATACGTAAATGGGTTCATGGATTGCGTATCTAGTATGCTTATATATATATATATATATATATATATATATATATAGAGAGAGAGAGAGAGAGAGAGAGAGAGAGAGAGAGAGAGAGAGAGAGAGAGAGAGAGAGAGAGAGAGAGAGAGAGAGAGAGAGAGAGAGAGAGAGAGAGAGAGAGAGAGAGAGAGAGAGGATAGTAGAGAATGACCGAGCAAAGATCCTGTGGGACTTCCAGATACAGACTGACAAGATGGTAATGGCCAACCAACCAGATATCGTGGTCATAGATAAAGGGGAAAGGAAAGCAGTTGTCGTGGATGTAGCGGTCCCGAGTGATGGAAACATCAGAAAGAAGGAACATGAGAAAATGGAGAAATACCAAGGGCTCAGAGAGGAGCTGGAGGGAGCCTGGAAGGTAAAGGTGACAGTCGTGCCTGTGGTGGTCGGAGCTAAAATGGGGGACAGACACCGCCCATGGGGGGGTGAGATGAGGATTTTTTTTTCTTTTTAAATCTGAGACTCTCTGACTGGGTGGAGACAAAGAAAAAATCAGTAGCTCTACAACAGAATGTGGAAATGCATTAAGTGGCTGGATGATAAGGTTTCTTCAGCCGTCACCTGTACAAATTTGAAGGTTTCGGACGTTTCGCCTCCTATCCAAGAGGCTTCGTCAGCGAACTAAAGTCTGACTGGTCGTATCGGCCCTATTTATATATCCCTAATGTCCATCCATGGCGGCGCCGGACACAGATATAATAGGTCCCTACTCTCAGGTTGGGGGGAGCACAGGACCACTCCCTGTGGCCCCACTGATTGTTCCTACATTCCTGACTGGCCCATTTCCCCCACTCCCACCGGTATCACCTCATCAGCATTACGAATGTTGCCTAACCTGTTTTGCCTAAGCAGGCTATTGTATGAACGATCCAAATTGAACCTCACCCCACCAGACCGGTTTAATGAAGGATTTTGTTGTTTTATAAGAATCGCTTCTTTTACCCCCCTTTCAAACCATCTATGTTCTTTCGCTAAGATTTTAACCTCATCGTCGTCAAATGAGTGGTTGCTAGCTTTTAGGTGCAAATGTACTCCCGATTGAGGCCCACTTGTATTATCCCTGCGATGTTGATAAAGTATTTTTTTGAGAATTTGTTGAGTCTCCCCAATGTACTGCTCTTTACAATTTTGATTCTTACAATGTATGGAATAAACGACTTTGTTTTTCATTTGGTAGCCTATCTTTTGGATGCACTAATTTTTGCCTTAACGTGTTTATCGGTTTGAAATAAGTAGGAATTTTGTGTTGCCAAAGGACTCTGTAATTTTTCAGAAACTCCTGCAATGTAAGGTACTGCTACTCCTCTCCTTTTTGTATCTTGAGAATTATTGGTTTCAATGGGCCAGTCGTTAGTCAGGAATGTAGGAACAATCAGTGGGGCCACAGGGAGTGGTCCTCTGCTCCCCCAACCTGAGAGTAGGGACCTATCATAGCTGTGTCCGGCGCCGCCATGGCTGGACATTAGGGATATATAAATAGGGCCGATACGACCAGTCAGACTTTAGTTCGCTGACGAAGCCTCTTGGATAGGAGGCGAAACGTCCGAAACCTTCAAATTTGTACAGATGACGGCTGAAGAAACCTTCTCATCGATGGACCACTCCTGTACGACTGAGAGCTTACACAGACGTATTAAGTGGCTGGATAGCTCAGTTGGTATGGCAACGGTGAGGGTTCAAATCCTGTTTGGGGGAAAATATGAGAACATAACACCACCCAGTAAGCAAGACTCTTCACGCTAATGCCGACCTTATACAATGATAAGAGACAATAAAACAGATGACATGCCAGCTCAGCCGTCATCTGGCCAAACAAGGTTTGTGTCAGGTCTGCGTCCATCCGTCCATTTTCCAGGCCGCTTGATCGTCTTTAGGCTTACTTCTGGAATAGGTTCCAGCACTCCACCTCAATTTTCACTTGCCTGGATTTGGTCTCTGGAACCCAATGACAAAGCCGGGAGGTGGGTCTCACTCCATTGTTGCTGTCGTCAACAGAAGTCAATGTCAGTTTCAGTCCTGTCGGAAATATCCAAACCCACTGACGGTAAGCGATCCCGCCACGCTGAAGAAAGAGTCCTACCGGGCCTTTTTTGGCCTGTGTGACTCCGGATGCAGCTGATGAGTACTGGTTGGCCAAGCGGAACACACATTCTATGCTCACTGAGGCAAATATTGTACAGTGAATAGATGGATACATCTGCGCTCTCATCTGAGTTGTAGTTCAATCAAAGACAGAGATTTGGACAGGGGGTTCACCATCCTCAGTCCAAACTTCAACAACAAGGCATCACTGTCTTGCTTTGGCTTGCACCCAATGTCAAGCAATCGAGAGCAGAATGCCTTAAATTACCTAGTAGGAGATTTTGGTTTATTAGTTAACTTAATCTCGCCCGTGAATCACAGCAAGAGCGCGGACGTCATCCGTGGCATTGACAGGCACTATTGTGGGCTCATGTCAGAAACCGTTTCATTTTTCAACCGACGAAAACTCCACACTGACAATGACAGTCCCTTTTCCAAGTTTTAAATTGGTTAAAAAAACAATAATGATGACATTATTTTGAGAAACAGCCATCAGTCATCCATAATTATGTAATTAGGTGCAGACATCTCTATTAAAAACAAATATATTTTACACTTTTACACTACACTTCAGTGTACAGCAATTTAACTTTTTATGAAGATGAATTGTTGTATATATTTTGGTCATGCATGGCAATACCATATAAATGGAGTGTCAACATTGAAACATGCTAACTTTACATTTTTTCTCCCTGATTGATACTCTAAGTGTGCTGCATCACCAAACAATAACTCATTTCATAAAATGTTTGAGAGTCACATGAATGCAAACGTTATTTCTTCAGCAAGCACATCGCTGTCACGTGGACTTGAACTGTTTGATTGGACCGTATCGGGGGCCACAATATGGTTGTTTTATGGCGTATTGGAGGGAGGGGGCGACGTATGCAAAATTCACTTAGAAAACACAAGTGAGATCATGGAATTAAAGTTGCAAGTGTAACGTTTTTTATTCTTCATGGATCTCATGCAGAGAGCCCCTTTATATCTACAATCTGCCTGTCCATCTGTCCCAAGTTTGTGGGACACTAATATTGCAAAATGTTTTTAATAGAATATCCTCAATGTTCAAGTTTTTCCTGCCTAAATAAATGGAAATATTCCAACAATCATTTATGCAATTCCATTACTTATTGGGATGCTTATTAGCATTTGATATAACCTAAAGTATTGACAACGAAGAACACAGTGTTGGCTTATATCATTTTATCTGTACAGTATACGCAAGCAGAGGCATACAGAACATGAAACAAATTATTTAATTTGATGCATGGTGCTTTGGAGGATTACTACAAAGAATAATACAGCACATTGGAGTATGATATATTTATTGGAAGACCTGTCATAATAACAAATGCTTGCGGATTGTGTTTTTATCCAGAAACTATCACGATCAATCATCGTATTGTTTGTTTGTTGTTGTTTTTTTATGCCACCAACCTACGGATGATGTTGGAGCAAAATAATTAAGGGCAAATTCCTTTCAAATTTTAAAGATATGGAACAATTGCATCAAATAAAATATATTGGATACATAATTCAAAATAACAAAAAAATATTTTCCAGCAACTACAAGAGTGTGTGATGGTCGATGGCCTACATACTGTATGTCATTACAGTTGAGACTTGATCATCCTATAGAGGTCACACACATAATAATATATTGGATTTACCTTTATTAGTCTCAAAGTGGAGAAATTGACATTTCACTGCAGTAAAGTTATGAAAGGAATGAAAGAAATAGAAAAAAACAAATAAAGGAGCTGCTGGAAAGGCAGCAACTCTTGCGGCACCATCTTGAAGTCAAAGGAATAAAAACAAACTAAATAACAAATAATATGACAGCACAAAGACAATATGACCAGTGATGTGCAGTCAGGGGAGGCAGGTAAGGCTGTGCCTCACCTGTCATCATGGAAATATCAAATGACAAAATAAATTAAACAGTTATATTTATTTAGTGATTTGTACTTTAACGTTCTTTTCCATTTAAATTCACCATTTTTTGATTTTTTTTTCAAAATCGCTGAATTTTCACATTTACCATTCAAATACTAAGTGGAGACGAGCGGTGAGGCAAGCCTCACCATGGATTGCACAATCACTATGCTAACTGTGCTGGCTTGCTCTGCAGTGAGACCGCATTGCTGTCCCTCTGCATATCGCGATTAAAATGTTCAAACACTTTTAGTATATGAACTAAATTTTTACACTTTAGCTGGTGTATATAATGTGCAGTCACTGTACAGTATAAACACTGTACAACAGTGTTTATTTTATTTTTATCAAAACTGTGTGCATAGGTGAGGCAACAGTTCCTCTGCCTCATGACAGGGGGCGCTGGTGATTAGAGATTCTTCTTGCGACTCATCGGCTGCAAATTAATAGAATTAGTGACGGCAAACTACAGTAAACGGTTAGCAAGATAAGTGCAACCATCCAGTCATTTTTTCGTATTGCTTGGCCTTATTTTCAGAATGGTGGATTACATGTGATCTGACATCTAAATTGAAATAATTTCCAAACTGGACTTTCAATCAAAGCAGGAGATAATCATTAAAGGAAGACCAACACCGGACTGCATAGCTCACAAACGGTGAGGGATGAATGTAAATCTCCTGGACAGCTTCTCAGCTTTTTGGCCAAGAAGGATCTCATTGAAACTATTCCTGAAGCGACAAAGTTGCTCCAGTTCGTGCTCACTGTTCCAGGCATTACAGCATCAGTGGAGCGGTCATTCTCAGCACAAAAGACTGAAAACATAAAGTCGGAACAGGACTGATCAAGGACGACTTTCTTCACTCGCAGTGATCTCCATTGAGACAGAGAGACTTGGACTTCATTTATAAGTAAAGGTAACACGATAATAAAGTTTTTTTAATTCTTTCTTTTTTCTATGCTCCAGTTTGTATACAGTATATAAAGAATGCTGACATGACATTTTAAACAAAACGCGTTAACTGTTGCCAATTAAATGGTGAAAAAGCTACTTTGTGGAGTTCATATGTTTGTAAATCTGACTGATGACGTGAATGCCTCACCAGCCATGAACCTCAACGCACGTCACTGAATATGACAACACAAAGACACAGAGAGTTATTCATTCTTAAGGACTTTCTGAACCTTCTTTGTTACATGAATCAGTTCTAGATTAAAAAGGAGAGGATCAAAGTGTCATTTTCACCAGTGGATCAGGGACGTCATGGTGGAATGTGCACGTCTACTGCAAGGTAAATGTTGATAGCAAACACAAAGCTGTAGCATCCATTGACGAAAAGAGATTGTCTCAGATCGTAAATCCGCTTTGATTACAAGCCGCGACAGTTCCTGTAAAAATGCTGCCCATGACAGGAGTAAAAAAAGCACAATTACACCAGAGCTGTCCAGCGATGACAGTCAAATGGCACCGACATTCCTCCCATCCAAAACAATACTGACATATTTGTGGTGACGAAAAGGTGCAACCGCTCAGTACAGTCTCCTCCTTGATGAATGTTGTGGCCAAAAATGCTGAAAAAAAAATCCGTATCTGTTCTACGCTACGCACAATAACACGTTACAAAAGAAAACACAAACACAAGACAAAAATAACAAAAAATACTGTTTTGAATATAAAATGACAACACTCCACGATTATTTTTATTTAATGCGTTATTATTTGTACTATGGTGATGCTATTATTATATTTTTACATAGTTTTATAACACTAATGAGCAACAAGATTAATAGTTGTTTGTTTCCCTATACTGACTAGATACCACGACACTTGATAACAGAGCTAGCAATGTGAAAGTCATGATCCCTGTCCCAGTGTAGATGATAGCAGTGTACAAACTGGCATTTATAGTTTGTATTCACTTTGTTTATCTGAAAATTATGCATATGCAATAAAATGCTTGAGAATTGCCCAGACAGCAGCTCCGTCTAGGAGCTTTGCACATTTAAATCTCAGACTTGATGAGACTCTTATATATAGCAACTCAACATGGGTGACGTCTTTAATCACAAACACACAAAGCCGTTATTGAAGGAAAAGGCCAAGAAAAACTAATCAAAACAAAAACAGTAATAACTGGCAAAGCAGAAACAGTAAAATATGAACATCAGGATTTTCTTGCGAAAGCTGTGTCTCTAGAAATATGGCATTTAACATGCAAACAGTTCTCCCTACAGTCTTATTTTCACAGCTTAACCATGAATATATATGAATACTGATACAAAAATTTGACTGAGCTTGCAAAGCGAGTTGGGACAGATGCTTTAATAGATAATAGATAATAGAAATAGATTTTCTGCTGTCAGTTGCTGCCTTTAAAATATGTCTGTCAGATGTTGTATTTCAATTTGCAGGTATTATGTGTTGCAGATAGGAAATGTCAAAGTGTATGTCCGCACTCCATTGATGTATTGATTCTAATTTAATATGATACAAATAGGAATAGAAATTCTCTCAACAGTTGTTTTGCATTCAGGCAACACACTTACAGTAAAGTCTCGTTATATCGATATCGGATATATCGATAGTCCCGGTTATATCGATACTATTTCTATGCACGCACGGAGAAAATTACATGCAAACAGGGTCGGATATATCGATAGTCCCGGTTATATCGATATTTTTTCGGACTCCCTTGAATATCGATATAACGAGACTTTACTGTATTTCTAAATCGAAGATGTTCTTCTGTATTTACAATGAAGATCAAGGATTGTTAATTGTGACCGACTGTATTTTTGTCAATAAAGGCACACCTAAAAGCCTTCCATATTATTGACTTAAAAGCTCACAGCACACCTTAAAAGCTGATGTGCCTTTTGCATGGTCATCACGGTATTATGTCGACCGTAAATTGGCTCCTTGCTGCAGACACGATTACAATGCGGAGCAGTGTCAAGAGAGTTTAACGTTAACAAGTCAATGATATGCAAATGATGCAAATTTCCCCATTGCGGGACGAATAAAGGTATTCTGATTCTGATTCTGATATAACTTGCTCTTGGCTAAATGACCTGTGTCACTGCTTTGTTAAATTGGTGTTACTGACATCTGACCGTTCTGTTGGCGTTTCCTTGAGTGTAGCTAATCTAGTGGATGTGTTGTAGTTTGTGTGTTATAATCCTATAGTCAATTTCCAGTTGCCCCTTTAGTGTGGAAAATACGGTAAATTCTGAACGCTTCCAAAAGCTTCTCTGCCCTACCGCTTATCACAGCACCGAGCACACGCTTATGAAGTCATCTTGCCAAGACTCCATCCCCTTACAGTCCGGCCAAAAGCCCACATGCATCATTCAAGCTGACCACTCCAAACATGATGTTAGCCAAAGCTCTCGAGTTAAGAATCAACTCAAATGAAAATGGTACCATGGTGCCCTGGCTCAAAACTTCAAAAAAGCCATGGTCAGTATCAGAGGCAAGTTGACACAGCACAAGTCCTGAATTACCCCCAAGCTATACATAGGTAATGCGAAAAAAGTAGGATTGTAAAATGATTGTAAAATAATTTCCAAATGACGTCCTGTACTTGACAATCAGGTCCAGTGACCGATCACTTGTATCAGTAGAAAAATGTTATACAATTGGAAAGGTGTCAGTCGTAAAATAAAAAATATACATGCTGGTTTATATACATTACTTGGGTTTTAAAAACAAGAACCAACTAAAGCAATACCTCAAACAAAAGAAACGGTACATATCTCACTAATTGCGATCACTGCCACAAATTTGTGTCAGACGGGACTGCCAGCAACAAACAATCTTGTCTTCAACTCCAATAAGTGCTGAAACCCAATATTTAACTTAAGTATTGTCTTGTGTGCAATATACGTCAATTATTCAAGTTGAAACCGCGTCTCTTACTTATCCCAATGCACAGTCCATACTGGAGCGTAGCTTTCCACTCTCAGATCAACTGAAGCAGACAGGATTGAAATGAACATCTGGATATCCCCCAAAGGTGAAGCTTGAACGCACTCCATAAGTAGCTGAAAATACATTTGCCATTAATGTGCGTGAGTGCCCACTATGGTGAGCCCTCTGGCTACAATACTTTAAAAATAAAGCATCATACATGCTCTGTGTAGTGAATTAACATGTTCTTTGCCAGGTACAAGCAAATCTTGGCAACTCTAATGGAGGAAAGTCTTCAAGGCATTTTGGTGGTACAGATTTTGATTTGTATACAGCATCATCCTCTCTAACTCTTTCACTAAGCTATAGGAGGGTACAGCGGAGGCGTGTTGCAAGACAGAATGCCCGTAAGTCAACAAGAGAGGATTTATCCTACATTCCTGACTAACGATTGGCCTATTACACCCACTCCCCCCGGTATCACCTCATCAGCATAACGACCCTCATCAGCATTGCGAAAGTTGCCTAACCTGTTTTGCCTGAGCAGGCTATTGTATGAACGATCCAAATTGAACCTCACACCACCAGACCGGTTTAATGAAGGATTTTGTTGTTTTATAAGAATCGCCTCTTTCACCCCCCTTTCAAACCATCTATGTTCTTTCGCTAAGATTTTAACCTCATTGTCGTCAAATGAGTGGTTGCTAGCTTTTAGGTGCAAATGTACTGCCGATTGAGGCCCACTATTATTATCCCTGCGATGTTGATAAAGTCTTTTTTTGAGAATTTGTTGAGTCTCCCCAATGTACTGCTCTTTACAATTTTCATTCTTACAATGTATGGAATAAACTACATTACTTTGTTTTTCATTTGGTAGCCTATCTTTTGGATGCACTAATTTTTGCCTTAACGTGTTTATCGGTTTGACATAAGTAGGAATTTTATGTTGCCAAAGGACTCTTTGTAATTTTTCAGAAACTCCTGCAATGTACGGTACTGCTACTCCTCTCCTTTTAGAATCTTGAGAATTATTGGTTTCGTTCGCTATTCTTTCTTTCTGACATTTGTTGAATGACCACTGAGGGTACCCACAGTTAGTGAGTGCTCTCCTGATATGTTTTGCCTCCTTTTCTCTACCTTCAGTGCTAGTTGGTATTAGTTTAGCCCTATGCTGGAGGGTTCTGATAACTCCTAGTTTATGTTGTAAAGGGTGGTTAAAGTCAAAAAGAGAGGATTTATTTCCACGTCTGCACCCCTGATGAAAATTTCAAGTTCATCAGTGACAATGTTGTCACCAAGATTGAAGGCTATTAAACTGAAGCGATGGCAAAAGAGAAAAGGGATGAGCAAGGATAAATAGGAGAGTGTTTGATACAAGTGAAAGTTCCACCCACTGAAAAGGAGGACTCTAATGTCCCGCCATGGCTCTATGCCTGGTTTGTATTTTCTGTGTGGAACGCCTCTGTTTATTTCTGCAATGTCATATAACAGGAATTACATCACATCTTATACTGCAGCAATGTACGGTTTATGCCATTCCTGCCCTCAACTAACAATGGATTCTGTATTGTTTCTGTGGTAGTTAATACTTTGCACTCGCATACATGTAGTTAATGTTTGAGGTTTGTTTCATATTGTTAGTTGTGACAAGTGCAAATAATAAGCTTGTTAAGTTGTTTAAGTGCAATTCATTTATGCAATAAAATGCCACTTTACCTACCAACCGATCTACCTATCCACCCCAAACCCAACCCAACACATCAATCCATCACAAATCCACCATATCCATCCATCCAACCAACTCACCCACCCAAACAACCCTTTCACAAAAGCATGCTGCGGCCAATCTCAGTTGTCTTTAGGTATCAGGAGGTGGGGTACACCCAGAACTGCTTCAAGACAATTGCAGAGCACACATACACAAAATACCATCCGCAATCAGATTCACACTTAGGGAACATTTAGAGTGTTCTATTAACTTGCCAAGCATGTTTTTGGAACGGGAAACCAGTGTGTCCAGAGAAAACCCACACAGTCACGAAGACAACATGCAAACTCCACTCAAGTAAGCTGGGTCCTGGGATTGAACACACCTCTTCACACGAGCACCTAATGTCTCTGAAATAATACTTAAGAGTACGTTGTTAAGGGCCAATTGAACGCAGGCACATGAGTTCAGTGTCCTGTTCCAAATGATTAACAATGACACATTATTGACAATAAGGGGAATATAATCCGTCATTTAATGGAATCAACCATCAAATCAAACTGCCACATTCTGTTCGGAAAAGAGAAGAGAAAGTGTCTGCCCTTAGAATTCAATTAGCAGGAAATTGTAACTACGGGCTCACCTCCTCCTCACAGGGAAGTGGCTTTTACTGACAAGGTCGTCTCTGCAGTGGTGTAACGCTCCACCCACACATCTCTCTCCAAGGGGCATCACTTCAAGCTTTATCTGGACTGCCAGACACACTCTCCACTTGTATTATACAAAAGCCATAAATACGTACACACTCTCTCAGAGTTGTTATTAGTGCCAAGGAGGGCTGCAGAAGAATCAACAAAAGCGGAGGAAACCTTTTACAGTTCAGATTTGATACGCCTGAATTTCATTCTGTAAACCTTTTTTAATCTACTAGAGCATTTCCCAAACTTAACTGAGCCAAGGCATTGATTCTCAACGTTCAAACCAAGTGGAAGAGACAAACAAACAGATGAACAAAATTTGGATACACAAGAAAACGAGCTAATGCGCAAGTCAATACCCTGTGGCATTCTGGGGAAAAAACACATGTATGATTTAGCCCATTTATGTATTCCTCAGTTTCTGCTAGCCATTTCAAAACATCACTCTTGTAAGTAACACATTTAAATCCTGCTTATATATAGGTCCCCACCCTAATGTTGGGGGCAGTAGAGGACTATTCCCTAAGGCTAGACTGAGTGCTTCTTTTGTCTGACTGATTATGGTCTATGACTGGCCCTGACAACCCCATTCGCCCTGGTATCACCTCATCAGCATAACTAAGCCTATGTGGTAACAACCTAAGTATTCTTTTGTAAGCATGATCCAAATTGAACCTCACACCACCATGGCAACTTAGCGAAGGGTTTTGCTGTTTTATAAAAATAGCTTATTTTACTCCCCTTTCAAAATATCCATGTTCTTTCACTTAGATATTTGTCTCACTGTTGTCAAATTCCCTATTCTTTTCTTTTGACATTTGTTAAAAGACCAATGAGGGTGAACATGTGTTCGCCTTCTGCATCCATCGCTAGCACGCAGTTAGCAGTCTAGCTTTGAATGATGTGTTGACGCAGTGCTGTATATATCCCAGCATGCACGGCGCACTACTTGTTCTACGGGGGGAAAATGGAACCTCAGCTGCTAACCGTAGTTACGAGACCTGTTGCGGCTCAATATTTATCCATATATACGCCACACCGGATTATAAGGCGCATGGTCAGCTTTTGAAAAAATTGAAGGCTTTTAGGTGCGCCTTATAGTGTGGAAAATATGGTAAACTCTCTCTCTGCACGGATCTGCCTGTCTCCGTCGATTGCTTTGGGGATCCAGATATTCAATTTCGTTCCGATGAGTCGGCTTCTTTGCTTCGATCGGAACGTGCCAGCGAGTACATTTAATATTGATGTCAACAGAGGTGAGGTGATCTGTGAAGGATTAAATTTCTCGTTTTTTTTTTTTAATTATGACGAAAGTGTCGTCCATATCTCTCAACAATTAGCCAGGTTTTGTCCCCGGGTAGGATGTGAGGGCCTGTTTCTCCATCTCTTCCATGTACAGATTTGCCACTATGGGTGAAAATGGTGAGTCCATAGCACAACCATGAATTTGTAAAAAAAAAAATCCCTCAATTGAAAATACGTCGTATTAAGGCAAATGTCCAATAATTGGTGGATTGGTGGATTTGCTTCTAGTCGTCTCGCAGTGGAGAAATTTACATTTCACAGCAGCAAAGTGATGAAAGGAATGCAAGTAGAAAAACAAAATTGGCAGATGTGGTCCGGTTTAAGTTTGGTTCTTTCATGGCAGAGAAGAGTCCTCCAGCAGTCTCGTCCTCACCACTGAGACTGCTGCTGGGGTTGGGGCCGATGTAAAAAGAGAGAAGTCACATCATCAGATGCCAATGTTTCCTCAGGCTCCAATTTGAGGTCTTTGATACTCTCTACAAACCTTGTGATGTTCTGTACGTGATGTTCTGTGTTACCAACCAACGGAGCTAAGATAGTTTTTAAATACGTATTTGGCTACATTGTATGTTGAGGAGTCAATGCTACAAACAATGGTTCTGAGGGGTAACCCTTCTTAATGTATTTTTGGCAGTCGATAGATACATGGCGTGGCCTCTCCCGGGTAAAATCTAAAATACATCTGTTTGTCTATTAGTTTTCCTTTCTCTAACTTTTGGAGACAGTGTATAATTTCTTTTTTTGTATCTATTGGAAGGGTCCCTTTTTAGTTGCTCATAAGTGTTGGAGTCACTTCTTCTTTTCCTTTCGGGTTTTCTCTTCAGGGGTCGCCACAGCGAATCAATGTCCTCCAACTATCTACTAATGACACCGAACTTGTCACGTGCAAGTTGACAGCTGGGGCGGGGTCACCGCTCCCGACCTCTGCCAGCTGATGTCAATCCCCTAATCACCGATATTGGGACATTTCAACGAGTCGCTGTCACCGCACCAGTGACATGATTACCTCGCCAGTGTCTTGGACTTGCCAGCACAAGAGTTTGCTTTGCCCGAGGTGATCGTTACCCGCGATTGCGTAAGTTTGTTGCTTTCCGGGATCGCGTGTTTTTGCACCCCGCATGCCATTTTATTTTGCCAAGCTTCTATTAACGTTCCGACGAGTCAGCAATCCCTGTCACGCTCGGAACGTGACAGTATCTGTCAAGTTATGTCGGTTTTTTGAGCTCTCCCCCTAACTTGAAAAGGGTTTTGACTGTGTTGACCGGGATTACACTGGGACTTCACTCTTTAACTTCAATGATGAACCAGATTTCTCCTTTCTTCTTCCTCTTTTAACTTGGACTTAATCGTCTCTTTTCTCATTGAAAAGACAATTGCTGTTTGCAAGGTGAAAAACCTTTGAAGAAGGTAAAAACACAAACGGAAATTAGGTTTACATTTGAAGGCAGTCTCTTAACAGGCTGGTTTTGACATTAAACCACCAAATCAAACCATCAAATAAACGGTCACAATAACAGGTTCTCTCACCGTCAGCCACCCTAGTCTTTACACAGTTGAACTCCACTGCACCAGGCAAACTCCTAGAACAGTACTTGAACCGAACGCTGAGCAGTGTAGCAACTGACTATTTTAAGGAGTGGTTTCTTCTGGTGAGAGCCTTCCTGATTACTGAATGGCTTTCAGCTGCTGGCACATTTGTTTTTATTCCAGTTCTCTCCTCTGGGGGAAAAATGGTGCCAAACTCATCTTTGGACTACAGCTTCGGCCATATTTGTAGTTTGCCAAGACACTCAACTTTGGACTACAGCTTCGGCCATATTTGTAGTTTGCCAAGACACCTCCCACTCAGTCTTTCCATGGATACATCGGGAAGATTGCCAACTGTAGGCAAACGAAGTAAGTATGGTGGTCTTGTCAAGCTTTTCTTATTCCTGTTCTTCAGCAGGTAGTAGAACAACCAACCGTCTTACGTCTCTGTGCAGAACAGTGGGTTGGAACTTTTTCCTCGGGCTGCTTAAATTGGGATGGATGGGCTTTGCCTTTGGGGTTTTTGTCAGGGGGACACAGTAGCTGGGATAGATCCGGATGTGGACATCCCTCACAATGCCTTTGTGATCTGGGTTGGTGCTGATAACTAAGCTTGAAGTGACCCCTTAGTGTGCGTTTTGGTCACATAACCAGACAATGTCTCCCACAGTGACATTTCTTTCAACAGTGTGCCATTTGCTTCGGACAACAAGGTTGGGACCTGTGAGTTGACTCCAAGATTTCCAGAACCTGGTTACCTCAGCCTGCATATCCCTGAGCCTTTTGTAGGGGTAGATGGAAAAGTCAAATGTCTTGAGGTCTCCACTTTGAGATGCACGACCAAGAAGGAGGCTGTTTGGTGTGATATATTGGATGCAGTTTTCCCGACTCTGGATTCTGGCATCAATCGGGCGCTCATTTGCGAGGTTTGCTGCAGTGTAGAGAGCTGTCTGGAACTCTGAGAAGCTGAGCCCGTACTCTTTACCAAGACTCTGGAGTGCCCTCTTTACATTACGTACAGCGGCCTCTCCTGCACCGTTCCTGTGTGGAGTCAGCGGGGTGAATTTTCCACATCCACTTAGTTCCATTTTTGGCTGCTGTATCCTCCAGTGTTGTTTGATCCAAGCCATCCAAGAAGCTGTACAGTTCCTTGAGGAAAGACTTTGCTCCAATGAAATTGGTGCCAGGATCAGACCAGATCTTTATTGGATGCCCTCTGAGAGCTATGAATCGTTGATAAGCCATCAGGAAGCTCTGGAGCTTGGCATGAACATGAGTGTTGGGAGGGTTTGTTCTAGCTGGGCCAGTGAGTTCTTCGTACTTTAAGGCAGCAGTCCTCATTGATCTTGCAAAGTGAGCCTTTTTCCGGAGACTGTTTCTGAGCTTGGAACCTGTCAACACAGACATGGCAGACTCAAGAACAGGGGTCCATTTTGCCACTCTGAATGGGGTGATGACATCTGCAATGTTTTGTGACCCAGGGATCCATCACCAGGACACCATAGCTTTCCCGTTGTATTGCTCCAGTAAGGTCTTCAAAGAGTTCAGGATGAGAGCCTCCGACTGTCATCCCTAATGGCCCGTCCCACAGCACAAGGTCTCCAATAACTCTGATCCGTTGAGGTGATAGCTGGCCCTCTCTGTGGCTTATAAGCAGACTGACTTCATCCGGTCTTGTCAGAGCTCAAAGAGTTCAGGATGAGAGCCTCCGACTGTCATCCCTAATGGCCCGTCCCACAGCACAAGGTCTCCAATAACTCTGATCCGTTGAGGTGATAGCTGGCCCTCTCTGTGGCTTATAAGCAGACTGACTTCATCCGGTCTTGTCAGAGCTCCAAGTGGGACATCCGGAAAGAGTTTCTGTAGCCGTTTTTTTGTGAATGTCTTCAATATTGTCCAGACCATAACAGACCAATTGATGCGATCTAAGAGTGCCTTTTGGAGTCCTCACTCTGATCTTCAAAAGGTACCGCTTTGTCTCCACAATGGTCTTCTATCCTCCAACACCGTGTACGATGAGAGTGATGTCTTCGCTTCTGAGGTTCAGTTTGTCTGCAGTCATGTGGGTGATGTAATTGGTGTCAGACGCCAGGTCAATCAGTGTTCCAATCTTTTGTCCAGCATTTGCGGTGACTTCCAATAACATCATCATCACTGGCAGTTCCTGCAATCCACTTCCTTCTAAAAGTTCTGATTTGGCTTTTGTGTTTAACATCTTGGCTGCAGCATTGGAGAACGCATCATGAAACTGCCTTGCCAGCTCTGGGGAAAGCCTCTTGACAAAGTCTTCTTGTTCCTCTGTGTACGTTCTCCTGCTTTTGCCATCCATGGAGCCAGGTTTGCTCCTCTTCTGTGCTGAGCTGTTTTTCTTGTTCGGACAGAGGTAGAAATGATGCTCAGGTGCATGTTCATCCTTGCAGGCATGGTTGGTGCATCGGAACTCATCTTTGCAGTCTGAACTGACATTATGGACATCAAGACATCTGTTGCATGCTCCCAGCTTCTTAACAGCAGCTTTCTTGTCTGCAAGCTGCAATGCCCGGAACTGCATGCAGTAGTATAGTTTCTTCCATTGCTTCCCATCTCCGCAGACAACACAGCCATTGCGGTCATCACATGCCCTGGTGGATTTCGTCCTGGCATATCTTGGCTCAGGCTTCGATTCCCTCTTATTTGGTTCCTCATGCAATTGTTCCAGCTGCTCATAAATACTCTGTTGCCCTTTCAGGAAGTCCAACAAACCGTCAAACCTGTTGACTGGAGTTACAGCATTCCTGAGATCTGCTGCATAGATGAGCCATTCCTTTCTGAGAGGTGCTGGGAGTTTCCCCTCAATCAACCTGGTCACGAGTGGGTTTTTGATAGCACCAGTGTCCCCGAGCTCACTGAGATTTTGAAGTGCTTTCTCCACAGCTTGGATTAGCTCCACTACTCTTCGTGGCTGGTTGCTTTTGACGGGTTGTATTCTCTGCAGCTCCTCCACAATTTCTATAGCAATGGACGTCCGGTTGCCATAGCGATTCTCCAGAACAGTGATATGGGTGGTGAGACGAAGGTCTTTCCTGATCTTGTCCTCAACACTGTCCAGCAATTTGGCCTTTTTCACTTCCCTGGAACTGGTTGGCTCACCTTGTCTTTGGAGCGCTTCCCAGTCCTTTTTTCACCTGTGGAAGTCACGTTTGATTCCGGTGAACTTAGGAAGGGTTGTTGGCTTCAACTTGATGGCTGGTACGGGGTGACTGGGTGTGATTGGTTCCTTCCTGACCTCTTCCTTTACCCCCTCTTGTATGAAGTCAGCCTTTTTGGAGACAAGCTTGGTGGCTTGAATTTCCAGGGCTTTTAAGGTTGTCAGGATTTCAGCTACTGTATCTTCAGGAATCCATTGTCTCCACCGGCTATGTACCTCTTTTGCAGTCTTCATTAATCCTTCAAGGTGGTTCAGCAAGAACTGGTATCCATCCAGGTTCATATCCTCAGGGTCCACAGCAGTGGTGTGTCTGCACTCGTCCTCTGCTGTCAGAAGAGCTATGGATACTTCATTTTCCAAACTTGTTCCACAGGACCTTCTGAAGTAAACCTTTGATCTCCGCCCGCTTTGACACACATTCTATTGAAGTATTGTCCAGATCTTCTTGCTGCACTTCAGTGAGTTCTGTTTCCCCATCTCTTAGCTGTATCAGGAGTTTGGCCTCTACCTTGTCATTGGCTTCCATAACTTTGTCAGCTGCCGCGATGAGCGTCTTAAAACTGTCTCTGAGCTCCTCCTCAGACAAGTCATCATGGTTCCTGGTAAGGCTGTTAACCAGGCGGGTGAATGATGCTTTTGCAGTTGTCCTCTCAGTCTTAAGCTGGTCAACTGCCTTCTTGTCGGCCATACTCACAATTCAGGTGGAGTTGGAGGGAACTGGGTGAATTTAAGCCGTTGAATCTTTAGTCAGGGGGCCTGGACTATCCTGGTTTCCAGAACTTCTTTTTCCCGTTGTCCAGTGGGGGGACCGGTTTTCACTGTCAAGTTATGTTGGTTTTTTGAGCTCTCCCCCTAACTTGAAAAGGGTTTTGACTGTGTTGACCGGGATTACACTGGGACTTCACTCTTTAACTTCAATGATGAACCAGATTTCTCCTTTCTTCTTCCTCTTTTAACTTGGACTTAATCGTCTCTTTTCTCATTGAAAAGACAATTGCTGTTTGCAAGGTGAAAAACCTTTGAAGAAGGTAAAAACACAAACGGCAATTAGGTTTACATTTGAAGGCAGTCTCTTAACAGGCTGGTTTTGACAGTAAACCACCAAATCAAACCATCAAATAAACGGTCACAATAACAGGTTATCTCACCGTCAGCCACCCTGGTCTTTACACAGTTGAACTCCACTGCACCAGGCAAACTCCTAGAGCAGTACTTGAACCGAACGCTGAGCAGTGTAGCAACTCACTATTTTAAGGAGTGGTTTCTTCTGGTGAGAGCCTTCCTGATTACTGAATGGCTTTCAGCTGCTGGCACATTTGTTTTTATTCCAGTTCTCTCCTCTGGGGGAAAAATGGTGCCAAACTCATCTTTGGACTACAGCTTCGGCCATATTTGTAGTTTGCCAAGACACTCAACTTTGGACTACAGCTTCGGCCATATTTGTAGTTTGCCAAGACAGTATCATTGTGTTCAGCAGATAGAAAAGGCTTGGCATGATGTTACCCTTCGATCCTTGAAAGCAGCATGGAAGAATTTGTGATGTGCAGGCTTTTATTGAACAGTTCCATCCAGAAAAGACTGTGGCTATGAGAATCATCAACATGATGAATGATAATGTGATGCCTCCCTTTCGGAAGACCTTACAAGTCAGAAAGCAACAGGTGTCAATTAAGAGCCATCAAGGACCATCACAAATGTAAATAAAGTGACTTTATTATACAGTGCAGTGTATTTCTTTCATTAGAATACAACATCACATTTATTATACATAGAATAAGGTATATTGGGTGTAATTTTAAGGCTTATTTAGTTGAAAATTATATTTTATGGAGACCTGGGAAGTGATTATTCTCATTTTAATGGTTTCCTATGGGAAATTAATTTTTGGGATACACACTTTTTGCCTTACACACTTTGTCTGGGAACCAATTAAGTTCGTAAGCCAAGCCCCCACTGTATTAAGTAATTTTTTTTTCAACAAAAACAAACATGCTCAGAACTCATTTAAAAATCTGGATATTTAGGCTCCCTCGGGCTTTTGTTTTGTATATGTGAGTGTGTATGGGTGTGTGTGTGTGTGTGTGTGTGTGTGTGTATGTGTGTGTGTGTGTGTGTGTGTGTGTGTGTGTGTTTTCATGTTCCATTTGATTAATTATTTGGTGTGGCTCAATCCTTTTTTTCTTCTAAAAGTCAATATACATCAGTGGTCTCAAACTCGTGGCTCGCGGGCCAATTGCGGCCCCCAAAAACAATATTTTGCGGCCCACCTTGACATGAAAGAATAATGTTAGTGCGGTCCGCATGATTGATATGAATGAAACTTGTGTTTGGATCTGTACAAACCGCTGAACAAACCATGGAACAAACCACCATTTTGGAGCTCTAGAGGGAATTTAATCACAGATTTGCAGATTTCAAGACGCACAAAGCCACATTTCAAATTTTTGCCGACCCATTCTCTTTTGATGTGCAAGATGCCCCTCCTGTGTTCCAAACGGAGCTCTGTGACCTACAGTGCCACTCTGCACTCAAAGCCAAGTTCAGGGATGTGAATGGAGAAGCAGACAAGCCTGGGCAATTTGAGAGTGTGAGAGAGTTAACCCCCAGCTTCCCTGAACTTTCCCGAATGATCAAGCGGACCATGTGACTTTTTGGGAGCACATACTTATGTGAGAAGCTCTTCTCCACCTTGAACTTCAATAAGTCCAAGTACAGGTCCAGACTTACTGATGAGCATCTTCAAGCCAAATGTAGCTCGGCTTTGCGAAAAGAAGCGCTTCCAGGTCTCTAGCAGCAAGAAGTAGGCAACAGAAGCCATGTTTAGGACAGTTCATGTTAAATATTGTATTTATGTTCAGAAAGTTAAATGTTAAAGAACTGTGAATAGACATTAGAAACTTTATTAAAATAATTAGTTTCCTGTGTTTTTTTTCAGTCGTCTGTATCTGCCTTATGATCATTATAATTATTTTATTTATTTATTCCTGGTTAATTTATTTTTTATTCATTTTTCCATTTAATTCATTTTTTTGTGTGTTAAAAATAAAGATTTTGAGAACATTGGAATGTTTTATCTGTAATTTTCTTATGAAAATCTTGATGCGGCCCAGCCTCACCCAGACTGTGCCTCCAGGTGCTCCCGGGTAAATTGAGTTTGAGACCCCTGATATACATGTATTTAAAGAAAATACAAATTCCACATTTTCACTCAACTGTGCACTCAGTGGACAAGACACAGATGCATTTGTGTGTGTGTGTGTGTGTGCGTGTGTGTGTGTGTGTGTGTGTGTGTGTGTGTGTGTGTGTGTGTGTGTGTGTGTGTGTGTGTGTGTGCGTGTACGTGCATGTGTGCGTGTGTGAGTGTGTGCAAGTGTGTGTAAGTGTGCGTGTGCTTGTGTGTGTGTGCAGTTAGTGGAAGTGGAAGTTAGTGTGCAGGGAATGTGTCAAAGGGGGAATTCTCACAGGCCGCCATTTAGGACCGCCACTGCTTGACAACTTGAGGAAAAAAGCACAAACACGAACAGGCTGCACTGATTGCAATCCAGCTGTCGTCAGCCATACAACAAGTAGAAGGTAGCTGCGGGCGATGCGAAGGCTGTTTCTCCTCAGCCAGGCCCTTGATACTGCATTTCGATATACATTTATTTTAGAGTGTTTTTCTTTGCAGACTCTCAGCAGTAGTTGATGTGTGTCCCATCAATCAACTGCAACCTGCATTGATCCCACTTTATATATATATATATATATATATATATATATATATATATATATATATATATATATATATATATATATATATATATATATTGTCGCCCTCCAAAAAAATTAATAAATCTCTGCATGAAGAGATGGGCAACATGTTGCGAGAGTTTGAATATGTCACTACCGCTGGGTCAAATCAATGACACGCTCAGTCGGTTTCGTCCCCTCCCACAAGGAGGTAGATGGGTCCAGAAAAACAACATCAACGATGCGTATTTAGAAGCATAAATTGGAATAGAATAGTAGTTTGTTCTAATGAAATAAGAGATTGGATATCCAAAAGGTGGACAATGGAGAACATGAAACATGTTGAGACTCAGGAAATGATATGTGAGGGAGACATGTGAGGGAGACATGCTGTCATTTTGCAGACTGATAAACCATAACTATCCATTAACTTAAACTCAAAAAGTATTAGCTAGCTCAATTCACAGTGAGAGAGCTGAAAGGAAGATTATTTAACTGGTAGCAAATGAATTGCAGAAGTTGAAGGTCCTTTTCTTGTTCCATAGATGGGACATTTTAAATGGATATGCATGACCTGCCACAAATGAACTCTCTGGAAGCTTCATTTTTCATTTGCATCAATAGCCACCAATTTGCACCAATAATGGATGGATGCACTGACAGACATATATGTCCAATACCTTGTGCTACGGAAACAAACTAAATCAATGACCTTCTCACAAAACAAAAATGTGGCCCGCATTGTGTTCATCTGTTCAAATAAAAGTGAACTCCCTTGAAAGTGACTTGCACTGACATTTAGTTTCTTTTTCTTAGCTCATGTTTACATGACACTCTATGCTCCTTTACCCTGCCTATGAATGATTGACATGACTTTGCCAACTGCTCGGGTGTCCCTCTGGTCTGGGCTGTCTCGACAACTGTTTGATAGAGCGACATGACATTTGCTGTCGACACCGGCGGATCTTTCGGAATTAATTCCAATGACATCGGGCAGCTGCTGGTTTTGAGCTAAAATGTCTTGACATTGCTCTAAACGTATTATGATGAGGCACTCTTGAAGTGCTCATTTCGTGTCACAATCTGGAAAGTGCACATATCTTCTCCAGGGCAGTGGTCAAAGACAAAAAGCAATTTTTCTCAATTGACTATATGAAGCAAAACTGTATAATTGAGTAGCAATCAAGTATTAGTCCAGAAGTCAGACACTATGTGACAAAAATAACCCCATCCACACAAATTTCTTGGACCACATTTACAGTAATGAACAATCACAATCACATCAATCTTCACCCTCGAGACTACATGACCTTTTTCCAGAAACCAATAAAGTCCCCCTCAAAAACACACACACACACACACACACACACACACACACACACACACACACACACACACACACACACACACACACACACACACACACACACACACACACACACACACACACACACACACTTTTTTAAACACTCACTGGTAAGGGGTTTTATGAAAGATATACACCTGTCGTTGTCTATGCATTTGGCACATGATTGTTCAAGAAATGAGACGCACATATTTACTGGGGGGTTACAAAAAATAAAAAATGTGTGATCCTATCTGAAATATATCCATCATTAATGTTATTAACCAAATGACAAGATCTTGAGTTTTTGCTTTTTCTTGACCTATTGACAATAATCCTTGACATCTTTGTGGTTGTGAAGACTCCGCATTGCCATGTCTATTGTGGTGAAGAAAACAGAATGTTTAATCCTACGTATCACATGAACTACCGGTATATTAAAAACACCCCATTGTTGACATTTTCCAACAGATGAGAGCTAACAATGGTGCATCAAGAGGAAACATTGCATTGCATATATTAGTTTGTGAATTGAAAATAGTCATCTGGTTCTAACTAATAGCTGACTGCCGGCTCCTCGATAAAATGAGGATTTAACAAAAAAAAGATGGCATTTCTATTTGCTGCAAGTGTGGCGTTCATTCTATGAAAAGGAGGGCCACTCAAATATAAATTGACTCTATATAAAATAAATCTTCTTCTTCTTTTCCTTTTGGCTTTTCTCGCCACAGCGAATCAATGTCCTCCATCTATCCCGGTTTTGTGCATCCTCTTCTCTCACACCAGCTACTTCATGTCCTCTTTGACCACATCCATAAACCTCCTCTTCGGTCTTCCTCTCGGTCTCCTGCCTGACAGTTCAAGGCTCAGCATCCTTTTCCCGATATAGTCACTCTCTCTCCTCTGGACATGTCCAAACCATCTCAGTCTGGCCTCTCTGACTTTCTCTCCAAAGCCTCTAATATGAGTTGTCCCTCTAATGTACTCATTCCTGATCCTATCCTACCTGGTCACTCCCAAAGAAAACCTCAACATCTTCAGCTCTGCTACCTCCAGCTCTGCTTCCTGTCTTTTCTTCAGTGGCACTGTCTCCAGTCCAAACATCATGGCTGGTCTGACCACGGTTTTATACACTTTTCCTTTTATCCTAGCTGAAACCCTTCTATCACACATCACAGCTGACATTTTTCTCCAGCCGCTCCAGCCTGCCTGGACACGCTTCTTCACCTCTTTTCCACACTCTCCATTGCTCTGGACAGTTAACTTACTTAACTTACTTACTTAAAATCCTCCACCTTCTTTATCTCTTCTCCCTGTAGCATCACTCTTGCACTTGGATCCCTCTCATTCACACACATATATTCCGTCTTGCTGCGACTGATCTTCATTCCTCTCCTTTCCAGGGCATATCTCCACATCTCTAGTTTCTCCGCCACCTGTTCCCTGTTCTCGCTACAGATCACAATGTCATCTGCAAACATCATGGTCCAAGGAGATTCTTGTCTAACATCGTCTGTCAGCCTGTCCATCACCATAGAAAACAAGAAGGGGCTCAGAGCTGACCCCTGGTGGAGTCCCACCTCTCTCTCTCTATATAAAATAAATGTTAACCAAATGCCCCCCCCCCCACATGGTTCAAATTGTTTTGTTTTTTTGCAGACATAAATCACGTTTTGTATTGTGAGGATAACCAGTGAAGAGAAGAAGTGCATGAAAGTATAAGGATTCTGCATTTAAAAATTGTGCATGCGTGTGTTAAAATGTGGGTGTGTCCCCAATCACAGCCCACCATTGTTTTACTCTGAGCATACTAAAGTACAACTAAGAAATGACTCATCAACCTGTTAATATTGGCTAAGTTTGTATCATATGATCTAAACTCTGTATGACAAAGTTCTGTTCGCACGAAAGGTGAGAACATGATTATGTATGATAGTCTCTATCACTATTTACACGGCCGTAAAGTAATCATGACAGTCAATATTTGTGTTGCTTTCAGACATAAATCTACAACATTATCAAATGAAAATCGATCTTATTTAATCATGGCATGACAATTGACTGATTAGCACGTCTGCCTCACAGTACAGAGGTACAGGGTTTCATTCCACCTCTGAATTTCTTCTGTAGAGTTGACATATTCTCCTTGTGCCTGTGTTGTTTTTTCCCAGGTACTCCAGTTTTCATTGCAAAAACATGTGTGGCAAGTGAATGGAACACTCGGAATTGTCCCTAGGTTTGAGTATGAGCAAGGGTGGTTGTTTGTTTCTGTATGATCTGCGATTGGCTGACAACCGCTTAATGGTGTCCCCTGGCTACTGCCTGAAGGCAGCCGGGATATTATTATGGGATGTAGATTGAGATATAGAGTGGTTCATTTCAAAATTGGGAAAATATTTTACATCTCCCCAATCAAATTTTGAATCATTAATATAAAAACATATACAAAAACATATTTTGCCCTGAAAATCCATATCTAAAAAATGAACAGAAAGCAATGATTGAAAATAGTTTTAAAAATGCCAAATCAGTCTGAAATCTGCTTTATGTGTCAGTCTCAAATCTGCCTTATGTGGCTTTTATATATATATATATATATATATATATATATATATATATATATATATATATATATATATATATATAGTAAAGTCTCGTTATATCGATATTCTCGGGAGTTGGAAAGAATGTCGATATAACCGGACTATCGATATCTCCGATCCTGCGCCGAACTGCATTAACAAAAGCCGCCAAAAGCGCCATATAAGAAACAGAGCTGGCCATGAGCTCCCATTTTGTGCCTTTTTTTTTGGGTGAGAGATGTTCCCCCAACGTTGCCTCAAAATGGCACATATATTTCTTTAATGATTGCAAACATGTATGCTTTCATCTTCAGAACTACAGTGTATTTGAATCATATTCATAACTGGATGTGTAACAAGAAAGCATATTATCCGAATCTGAAGCCATTGTTTGGATTCACAAGCAATGCAAGACGTCTTGGCGTGAAGTCATTTTTATTGGTGTTTTGCATTTGAATAAAAAGTGACATCGGTTGTCCTTTAATACACAGTATGGAATGTTAATAATTTTCAAAATCATCACGCTTCAGCAGACAAAACAAGAAACATTGTTGCAAAAAACGATTGCATTGATATACAGTACAGTGGGCATGTACATAACACAACAGGGAAACTGCAACGCTTACATCTTACTGTATTATGTATACAATTTAAAAAAGTCATCAATCTTCTTCTGCTTCCCATTTTTACCTTTTAACACAAACACTTCAATCTCGTCTGCTACACACGAGCTAGCGTCTGAAAATGAAAAGGGCTCTGCTACACGGGTGCTGGTCACGTAAGAAACTCACGTGACCAAGTCGACCAATGGCGCGACCGATGGCGTGTCACGTAACCAAGTCACGTGACCAAGTCGACCAATGGCGCGACCGATGGCGTGTCACGTAACCAAGACACGTGACCAAGTCGACCGATGGCGTGTCACGTGACTAAGACACGTGACCAAGTCGACCAATGGCGCGACCGATATCGATATAAACAGCAAAATAGCCGGCGGGGGATGAAAAGGAGCACCGTAATAACCGGATTATCGTAATAACCGGGTATCGTTGTAACTGCAGCTCATGCATTTGTTTATGACCGATGTCCCGTAGTTGACCAGCAGATGGCTGTGTTTTATTTTCTTAACATTGCATTGGGCTTTTGTGACTTCCGGTAGAGATTTACTTCCTGCTCTATGGTATTTAAGTTTCATTTTACTAAGAAGAAGACGGCGAGGATCGACAAGCTTTATCGCTGCGCTGTGTAGCAAGGAAAAGGACAAAGACCAAATACTTCTATTTCGGACAGAAAGCGGGCAAAGTGGTTTGTACAATTTCGTTGCATACGTTTTATTTCATTGATGTGGGGTCCAAATGTTTGTGTGTAAATAACCGATATTTTATACTTGTTTATAGTTCTACGGTGGTGGTGGTGATGATGGTGATGACGTTGCTGTAAAATCACATTAAAGAATAACCATCTGTACAAAGAACCGGAGTCCTTTGTTCGAAATGGAGTTACAGTAGAACACTTCCGTGAAGAGTGAAGACTCCACGTGAGCTGAATCGTGTTTGGCTGAAGACGTCGTGTAGAAGGTTCGCCTGCAGAAGAAGATGACCGTGGTAAAAGTTTGAGCTGCGAAGGGAAAGGAGCAGTGTCTCAAGCCTGGAAAAAGAGCCCGTTGAACAAGCAACGTCTCGACAAGCCGGCCAGACAAGGACTGCCACAGAACTCTTCGCTGCAAAGACCCGGCCATCTTAAAAGAGAAGCAGACGTTTCCCTACATCGGCACTGGCAAACAACATTCAGCAAGTTGATTTAATTATCACAAGTCGCAAATACTGAGTTTTGCATGTCTATATTTGCATTGCAAGTGTGTGGTATAATTATAAGTCATTGTGATTTGCTATATTAACCTAGTGGATTGCAATTAAGTATTGAAGTTTGGGTTTATAAGCTAAATTGAAAACAGTATATTCACACCTGTATTTTGTGACACTCTACTGTACATTTAAAGTTATAGAAGCTAAGCTTAAAAGTATATTTACGCAAAGGGAGAATTTTCAACTACATTTTGCTACACAGTCAACATGTCACGTGAAGGTGAAAGACAGCAACCATACGCCCAAGAAGAGCAAGTTGAAGCAACGGTAGATGTAACACCACATCCGAGTCAGGCAGATTCCACACTGCCTAAGAGAAGTGAACGCACTCGCACACGAACTGAAAAGGGACTGGCACTTGTAGATGCCAAGTTGAAAGATCTGCGAGCAAAGTTCAAAGTGACCTATGAAAGGTGGAAAAACGATATTAATGGACTTGGCCAGACAACGAATCCGTGTTTGAGACTACACTCTCCAATGTCTCCTTATCTTCACACAACACGAACACTAAGCAGTCTTCGTACGTCCCCCAAGACGCAAGACAAGCTGCAGCTGAAGCAGCATCATCAAGAGAAGCTCTCAGAGCCATGAAAGAAATTAGTGAAAAGGAAGAAGAAATCCGAAGACTGGAGGTACAAGACGAAACATGGAGAGCCGAAAATGAAGCAGAGAATGCAAAGAAAAGAGCTCTCTTCTTTGCAGCAAGTGCTGATAGAAAAACACGGTTAGAGGAGAAAAGGAGAGAAGTTGAGCAATTAAAGGAATCCAAAAGGCTCAGCGCAGCAGAAGCTAAACTGAAATTTCACTCTGAAAGTGTTCAAAGTGATGACGAAGAGGATAAGCACTCATTCCCTCTTTTTCCCAAACAATCAGTTCTAGCTCTTCCCCCACAAGAGCCTTTTCCTCACACACTTCCAGTACACCAACCTAACTTGCATTCATACACTCACACAACTACATCTCATAACATTTGTAATGATCTTGTGAAAACCTTAGCTCAAGCCATTACAGCAAATCGCATTCCAATCCCAGAGCCAAATGTCTTTATAGGAGATCCCCCTCCAGTTTAACGATTGGAAGCTTTCATTTTCAACGCTGATTGATAGGAAGAACCTGCCAGTTGAAGAAAGGCTGTTCTTCCTATGAAAGTACGTCGGTGGTTCGGCAAAGAAAGCTATTGAAGGACATTTTCTGGTAGGTACAGAATCTGCTTACCGTGCCGCCTGGAGTACATTGGAAGACAGATATGGCAATCCTTTCTTAATTAGCAAAGCATACAGGGATAAGATACATGCATGGCACAAAATTGTCCCAAAGGATAATCAAGACCTACGGGAATTTGCAGACTTTCTCAGCAGCGTTGAATCAGCCATGCCTTATGTACCAGGACTGCAAGTTCTCAATGACTGCTTGGAGAACCAAAGAATAGCAGCCAAACTGCCTGATTGGTGCAGCTCACGCTGGAATCGTGCAGTTGTAACGATCGAGGATGAAACCAATGCGTTTCCTGATTTTAAGGCCTTTGTGTCATTCCTCAGAAAAGAGGCTCGTATTGCCTGCCACCCTGTAACATCGTGGCAAGCTATGAACCCAAAGGATGAGAAAACAAAGGCAAGCCAGCAACTCAACTTGAAGGAATACAGAAAACGAAACATTGATGCCAAAACTTTCACTACAAGTTCAAGTGAAAGGACAGACATTCAATGTCCGTTCTGCAAGAAAGTAAATCACACTCTCCACAAGTGTCGAAGGTTTATGGGAAACCCAATAGAAGAAAGAGTAAAGTTTGTGCAGCAGGAGAAACTTTGTTTTGGTTGCCTTGAAGCTGGTCATCTTTCAAAGAACTGCAGATCTAGAAGCACATGTGACACATGTGAAAGGCACCATCCAACATCCTTACATCGAAATTGTGACAGGAAAGAGTACAAGCAAGCACAACGAGACCGGCCCAGAGAAAGGGACGAAGAAGAGGAATCTAAACCAACCAAACAAGAGTCCGATGTAGCTACCTCTCTTAGAATTGTACAGGAGAGGAGCAGCACTTACACTTCACCAATCGTTCCGGTCTATGTGTCCACACAGACCGAACCAGACAAGGAAGTGTTGGTGTACGCATTGCTCGACACTCAAAGTGACACTACCTTCATTCTAAAGGACGTAGCTGACACACTGAATGTGAAGAAAGATAAGGTAAAGCTTAAGATATCTACAATCACTTCTCAAACCAAAGTTGTGTCCAGCGAAAAGGTGACAGGTCTACAAGTAAGAGGCATCAAGTCTCAAACTAAGATCAAGCTCCCGGTAAGCTATACTCGGGAATACATCCCAGCAAACAGAGCTCATATCCCCACTAGTAAAACAGCAAGACCATGGCCACACTTAAAGCATCTAGCGAAGGAGATGTCTGAAGAACTTAACTGTGACGTTGGGTTACTAATTGGCTATAATTGTTCACAAGCCCTAGCGCCTACAGATGTCATCCGTGGCTATGGAGATGAGCCTTTTGCGCTCAAGTCTGTGCTGGGTTGGAGTATCATTGGATATAATAGCGCTACATCAGATTATGAAGATGAAATCGGTGTTAGTCACCGCGTCACCGCAAAACAAGTCACGCCAACTTACAGGGCTCATTCAATGCTCAAGTCTGAAGTCCACTTTGCCTTCAGAACACAAGTCAAAGAAATGATCTCTCCGTTAGACATTATCAAGGTGTTTGAGTCAGACTTTGCTGAAAGGACAAGTGAAGAAGTACCAACGTCACAAGAAGATCTTCAATTCCTCACAAAACTGAAGCAGGGCATCAAGCAGAAACCGGATGGTCACTACGAGATGCCGCTGCCTTTCAAGGAAGGAAGGCCAAATCTGCCAAACAATAGAGCATGCGCAGAGCATCGACTGAAATGTCTTAAGAAGCGTCTAAAAAGGGATGAGTGTCCGGTTAAAACTTCGTTTGTCTTTCCTGGTTCGCGCATTGTCTGGAGTTCACTTGATAAAAATATCAGCAAGTACAATAGATGGTGGACAAACATCTACTTTATTCTAATGAGGCAGAGAAAGCACTTCTCCTCTCGGTGGGACGAAGACATGAGCACAAGAGCACAAAGAAGCAAAGAGAAGGCAAGAGAGAGAACGAGCTCCCGCTCCAAGTTTTTAAACATACAGAGTGGCGATCTGTTGTCCAATCAGTTGCGAACAAGTCGACCTTTCCCGTCCAATCGGTTACGAGCAATTCAGTGTTGGGCGGGTCTTAGATTGAAGTTGGAGCTGTTGCTTTTTTCCTTCCACGGCTATTGAACTAATAAGACTGACTGACTGACTGAAATTAACCGTGCACAATTCATAATATATACTAAGCTAAACATGAAAAAACATATGTTTACTAATATAAACATGAAATAACGTAATATGTTTACTAATGTGCATAAACACTCTATCATTCCCTCCTGTTGTACATTTAAACATCAGTTCATACATTTCCAAAAGATTTCATGCATGCACGTCATACTAATTGCACAGGGAACCATTCTAATCTCATCTATCCAACGTCTAATATTATTTAACTTACCATGGAGAAGGCGAAAAACCTCTATCACAATTTTGCTGCTGTGATATATAACCTCTCCATTTTTGAGGGTTTTTAATGAGGAAAACTCCTTCTCGGCTCTCCGTTTTCTTTTTTTGCTTTTGTTCTTTGGAGCAACCACTCTCTGGCCATGGTGTACTATCCCTAGCTACAACACTGGGTCCCCTTCACGCATTTGTTGATACAAAACCTTTGCGTAATTCACCTGGGAATTAGTTATCATATTCATTAGCATTGTTCTTAAGCATGGAATAATACAACCAATGACTAAGAAAATAAGTACAATCACAATTGCGAATGGGATAAACAGTCTGAGCAAAGTCCTATACCAAGAGCCCCCAAAGAGACCGTCAAAGATCCACGGTTGATCAGGCCGGTGATCTTTGGCCATGGCATCTCTGAGATCCCTGACAACAGACAGAGCATCAGTCATGTTTATGGAATTCGCTTCTTCGGGTATGTACGTACAACAAGTATCACCCACCATAGCACAGACGCCCCCTTGTGGCGCGGTCAAAAGGTCCAAAACCATTGTATTTTGCAGCACCATTTGTCTAATTGCTGCAATTTCAGTGTTTTGCATTTCATCTACTTCCAAACTGGCGTTTACAAACACTTGAAACCTGTAGTCAATTGTTTCAATTCGTAGCATGTTTTTAGCTACTCCAATTTGTGGAAAAAGAGCTAACATTACCTTACTTCCCGTGCTATGGTGTTTGAATTGTTCTGGAACATCAGTTCCCCAGATCGAATCGTGGGGCTTAAACGACACTCTTCTTTTCACATGATGGTGTGCTGGACGACTGGTAATGATGAAAGTATTGTCAGTCACAGTAACAGGTGCGCACATACCGTAGGCTTTCGGAGGAATAAAAGAATATACTTTCCAACCACATAACCACCAAAGATGTGAAGATACAGGTAAAATGGTGACATTGGTGTTTAACGGTAGCACGTATAAACATCTATTCTCATCTATAAAACCTAGATTTTGACCTGTACCGTACATTGCAACGCATACTGGTAATCGCAATCCGCTCTCGGTCATAACCTGATTTTCAGTTTCCAAAATGGTATCCAAACTTGGAACAATCTCTCCTCTCGAAGCATTGCGAAGAACTGGAAAATGTTGATCAGGTTTATGCGAAGATATTAACATATACGCAGCTCGAGCCATTTTATCTCCAAATACCTTTGAATGCACTCTTTGTTGCGTTACAGAATGTGGCATAAAAGAACAAACAAAGCAATTACTTTTCCTATTTTGTTTAGCAATTAATGTAGCATAACGATACCACGTGTTTGATAACAACGGATTCCAGTCATGTTTTTCTCCTGCAAATGGTTGATATAATGCGTCCATGACATCTGAATTTTGGGCTTTTTTGTCAGGTGTTTCCATCCAGGCTGTCGGTTTGATATGCGGTTTGCGCTGGAAAGGCGATGTCACGACTGGTGTTGTCAAAGATGACAACATGCATATAGTTACAGGAAAACCAGTGTGATGTTCACGAAAATCAGGACAGAGTCTCAAGTCCATGCATCCCGCAACCTTGTGGGTTACGATAACGAGTTGGATATCTGTCATTGTGCCAGTTCCAGTTCCTAACCAGTTCCCTTGAGTTATCTTTCTGACAATACGTTTTGCTTCTTGGGCACAGCTATTTTGAACCCATTTTGTTTTGGGCTCAGAATGGACCACAACTGAGTCCCAACCAGTGGTCCAAGTCTTCCCTGACTTGATACGAGCGTACCAAGAACCATGAGGGTAATCACTTCCCGTTTGTCGTGCTTCGTTCCTGAGGATGTTAAGAGGAAATGAGATGATTCCTGCATCTTGTAGTGGCAAGCAGGCTACAGGATGTGCCATGCTAGGGCACTTTTCTGTCATCGTTGGTTGCAATGGTGGAGTCTGGCAGGCTGATGGAATGGGAGGCTTTACGTGCGTCATCTGGATTGCCTCCACTAATTCATACAGCAAGATGATGTGGACCAAACCCATGGCTATTGAGTGGTTTGGCTCCGTCTCTCTTCCACCTGCTCCGGATCTGGTTGGTGAACGATTTTGCAGTGGCTTTGATGCACCCAGGTGGACCTCTCGGCGATTTTGATGGCAGTTGGCGTGGTTATCAGCACGGTGAATGGCCCCTCCCACTTTGGCGCCGACCAGGATTTACGTTTAATCGCTCTGATCAGCACGCGGTCTCCGGGGCGAAGCAGCTTCTCGTCCTGTGGATACAACAGGGCAGACTGCGGCAGTACACAGGCTGACTGAACCTCTTTTGTTGTAAACATTTCACACAACCATTTTGCCAACAAAGCACCTGGATCTGATTCATTTTCTTGCCAGGGCACACCTTCCCATAATGGGAGGATGAAAGGTCTGCCATGCAAGATCTCAAAAGGCGTTAAGCCATTATTAGTGGGTGTTATTCTCATATATAATTTAACCAAAAACAGACATTCAGGCCAAGGTTTGCCTGTTGCCTCCATGGTTTTTCTGAGTCGATTTTTTATTGTGCCATTCGTTCTTTCAACCAATCCTGCACTCTGTGGATGATATGCACAGTGGTTTTTTAATTTAATACCTAAATGTTCAGAAATTTTGGTGATTACGTCATTAACAAAATGTGGTCCATTGTCACTCCAAATTATTCTTGGTATGCCATGTTCTGGAATAATATGTTTGCATAATGCTTTTGCAACGGATAATGCATCGGATTTCTTTGAAGGCACAATTTCCACCCATTTGGTGAATGAATCAATTAACACCAAACAGTATTTATAAGAATTACTTGTGCTTAGTTCAATGAAATCCATGTGGACCACTTCAAAGGGGTGTGACCCTTGTGGAAATGTTCCTCTTTTTGGTCGCATGTTACCTTGTGGATTGTGTTTACAGCAAATCAAACAACTCCGACAAAAGTTTTTTGCATACGAATTGAAACCTCTGCTTAAATGGAATACTTTCCCTGCTATAAACACCATGCCCCCTGTTGATATATGTGAACTACCATGGCTCAATCGAGCCACCATAGGGAACATGTTTCTTGGTAAACATGGTTTGTTGTCTATTTTATACAACTCATCAACGAGCTTAGCACCATCGGCAAGCCACAAATCTTTTTCGGACTTTGTAGCTAACGCTTGCATGTCCTTTAAAACTTGTGTAGGCACTAATTCACGCATTTCTTGATTGACCAAATTGAAAGTAGTCTGAGCGGCGTTCTTAGCTGCTGTGTCCGCTCTCGCATTGCCTGAGCTAATTCTGTCTTTAGCTCTCGTGTGCGCTGCACATTTGCATACAGCTACACTTTTTGGAAGGAGGATAGCTTTCAATAAGCCTCTCAATAAATCTGCATGTTCGACAGATTTTCCGTTCGATGTAGTCATTCCTCTGCGGTTCCACTGAGCTGCAAAGCAGTGAAGTGTGGAAAACGCATATTGACTGTCCGTAAAAATCGTCACCGTTCTCCCTTCCGCCCATTTACACGCTTCAGTCAATGCAACAATTTCTGCTGCTTGTGCTGAATACGTGTTTGGTAATGAGCCATCAGCAACAATTTCAACATCGGTCACAACAGCATAGCCTACCCTGTTAGCCCCTGCGTCTGACCTAGACGCAGAGCCATCAACGTACAGGTAGATGCTGTCAGGTAAAGGTATGTCTTTTAAGTCTGGTCGTGGTTTGCAGTTCTCATTTATTCTGTCAACGCATGAATGTGGTTCTCCGTCCACAGGTAGAGGTATAAGTGTCGCTGGGTTAATGCTATTGCACCTCTCAACAGTTATATGTGGTTGTTCCAGCAGGGTTGTCATGATAGACAAATGTCGTGCTGGTGACAAGAAGGTCATTTTTGTGCCTGTAATCAATAAGTCAACTGAGTGTGGTACCATCAGCGTTGTGGGATGAAAAAGTACTAGTTCAGCTGACGACTGAACTGCCAACGCTGCGGCACACACTGCTCTAACACATGCTGGAAGAGCTGCAGCTACTGGATCCAGTCTTTTAGAATAGAATGCAACTGGTCTCAGCTTTTGTCCATGCTTTTGTAACAGGACTGAAGTCATGTATTTGTCTTTGCAGTCAACTGTTTGAACAAAAGGTTTGTCATAGTCAGGTAAAGCTAAGACGCTAGTGTTTGCTATCAAATTTTTTAATTCTGTAAATGCTTTACTGCCCTCTTCAGTCCACTGAATAGAGTCTTTCAGTGCCATTTCGTCTTGGTATACAAGTGTCAATAATGGTTGGGTAACTTGTGCATAATGCGGAATCCAAGTTCTGCAATAATTGCACAGTCCCAAAAACGTCATCATCTGTTTTTTCGTCTTAGGTCGAGGAACCTGCAAAATTGTCTGTTTTCTCTTAGTTGTCAACTCTCTTCCCTTTCTTGACAAAAGATGTCCTAAGAAAACTACTTCTTGTTGACAGAACTGCAATTTATCCAAAGAAGCTTTGTTACCTGTATTCGCTAAATATTGGAACAAAGCTATTGATACAGTCTTGTTCTCATCTTCAGTCGGTGAAGCAATTAAGATGTCGTCAACATACAAAAGAATCTGAGAAGATTCAGGATGTTTAAAATCAGCAATGCACGAAGACATTTCCTGTGAAAAAATTGTAGGACTATCTGTAAACCCTTGTGGTAATCTTGTATATGTATATTTTTTCCCATTAAATGTAAATCCGAACCAATGACGTGAATTTTTGTGTAACGGAATGGAGAAAAAGGCATTGCTCAAATCAATCACTGTAAACCATTTTTTGTCAGGTTTTAAACTGTTCAATAATGTGTGCGGGTCTGGCACACACGGAGCACGTGATTGTATGGATTTATTTACCTGTCGTAAATCATGCACCATTCTCCAAACTCCAGATTCCACTTTTTTAACAGGAAATATCGGTGTATTACATTCACAAGTTGGGTCTTCAATCAAAATACCAGCTTTCACCATATCCCGTATTACAGGGGTGATGCCAATAATAGCGTCCTGTTTCAATGGATATTGTTTAAGTCTTGGTCGATAAGTCGTTTTAGGCAATACTTCAACTGGTTTCGCTGTTTTAAGTAAGCCCACATCAGTTTTTCCCGATGACCAAAGGGTGGCAGGGACGTCTGGAAAGTCCTCCGCCCCTAAAGTGGCCATCAGTCATAATTCTAATGAATCGACCTTTACTGGGTCCCCCATAGCGTCAACTACGAAGGACTCCAGAAAATTCACTTTTTTGGGTTTATACCCTTCTTCTGTTGGTACTAAAGCTATTTGCAATTTTTGTAACAGGTCTCTCCCCAACAAATTTATAGGACATTCTCCACTCAAGACCATAGTGACCTTGTATGGACTTAGTCCCTCATCTAAAATTTTTATTGGTTTAGAAATCGGTAACAATGTCACTTTCCCATCTGCAGATACCACAGAAATTTGTTGTCGACTCGGAGTGACACCTGGAATGGTGTCTCTTAACACTGATCTGCATGCACCACTATCGCAAAGAAATTTGACATCCTTTTTCCCGATTTTTAGCCAATAATAAGGTTTTTCGTTTTCCGGTAAGGTTAAGGCAAACACATTAGTCAAATCCAAGATTTCAACTGGTTTTATTGATTCCCATTCCTCACTGTTGTGACTGTTGTCATCAGTGTTGAAATGGGGTTCCTCGCGTCAATCTGAATGTTTTGTTTTATGTCCTTCACCATATCGCGTATTATATGGTGGAGGTCTGTAAGATTTCCCATGTTTCCTTTTCGGTATAGGTTTCTTTTTGCAGTGGCGAGCCATATGCCCTACACTGCCACAACTGTAGCATCGATCATTGTGCGGCATCCGTCTCTTCATCCGATCCTGGTATAACACGTTCTCCATTATGTTACCCATGGTAGATGCCATCACATGTTCCATCGGCGAATCTGCACCATTTCCCCACTTTTTTCTCACCACTTCTTGGGCGTGTATTGCCCATTCCATGAGATCAACCAACCTTCCAGTCCGGTGTTGGACATAATGTTTGCGAATGAAATCTCCAATTTCCGGCGTCAAATTCTGCAAAAATGTTTGCTTGAATTGGTAGACATATATAGAATTCTCATCAGCAGATTCAGGAATACAGCAGTGGTTTCGAAAAACATTTTCCAAGCGTCCCCGAAAAATGTTAATATCTTCCCCACGTAACTGTCTACAATTCTGAATCAAGCCAAAGTTTGGTGTTTTCTTCCATAATGTTCGGATGTTTTCACAAACCAATCTTCGTTGGGTTGACGCTTCCTCGTACGTCATATTTGTTCCCATCGATGTTTTCCCAGTAAAGTCACCTTTCACCCGATTCCAATGGTGTCCCAAGCATCTCCTGAAAACCTTAAGTGTTTCTTGTCCATTCAACTGATAAGAAGCACATAATTCCTCAAAATTCTCAGTCCAACTTTCTGCATTTTCAACAACATTACCTAGTCCTTTACACGCCTCTGCGACATCACTGTCGCCCCATGGCCGATAAACCAAGATAGTTTGATCATGTATGCTTGAAGAATTAGGATTTGCTACCTGAATGAGTGGCAAAACGTCACAGTCGCTTCCATTATTCATTTCAATTCCATTCAACTCTTCAAACGGATACAATTGTCCAGAACAATTTGCTTTGCTCCTCGTACGCGAAGAGACACAATCAGCGGCAATCTGATTTGCCATCTCAGGTTGTAATCCTCGTATTCCTCCAGTAGGGGTCATAAGCGCTCCATTCTGCTGGTCTGCCCAACAGACATTTGGAGTCATCACCTGGGGGGCCCACGCAGGGGGGCCCACCCGCCCCACAGGGGTTGAACAAATGGCGTCCTCCCCCTTCTTCAGCTCCGCGGAGGATGGGTAGAAGGAGTGGTAGGAGGGGGGTTGTCGTGGCGCCTGCTCGGGGCAGCCCCCCGCCTCTCCCCCTCGCCTCCCGTGGGGGAGCCCTGGGGTTTGAAACAATGGCTGCTCTCCATTTTCCACCAACTTTTCATTGGGACGTGCAACAGACGAAGCCACAGTTTCATCGTCAGAGCTCACTTTGGAAGACATTGCAACTATCGCTTTCTCCTCTTTTTTCATCCGTTTGGCTTCCATCTCTCTCTCTCTGATTTTTGCTTGCGCAATCCAAGCTTCGCAGGCAATTATCTCGGCACGTATCTTTCCAAGAGATTTTTTCATCGCGGATGCTTCCTGAAGTTTCAATCGAAACAAAACTTCCTTCAAAGGCTGGAGTTGTAAAGAACCAGAGAACGTACTACAGTCCATCCATTTCTTGCAATAAAGTTCGCTACCTGGGAACTTTTTGGACATAAACTCTACGTCCCTATGAATTGGGGTCTTTTTAGAAAAAATAGCACCCATTTTCACGATTGCAACAACAAATTCCTTCTTCAGCTATCACAAGAAAGGAAGCACACCTCGCGATGTTGATTCAAAACCCAAGAACAAAGGGCGTGATTCGCGCCAATCCTCAGCCAGGATGCGCGTTCACGCACACACACAAGGAATGCTCTTACGCACACACACACACCAACACACCAACGGCTCAAATGACTTCGCCCCCACCCTTTCTTCTCTCCGAGACAAAGAACTTTCTCTGAGCCACGATGCTAGCATAGACAAACCAAGTTAAGAATGTATTTTTGATCTTATTTCTTTCCTCTCGACTCAGTACAATAGCAGCTGCCCTAAAACACTTCCGCTCTACAGACTAAAAGCGGTCCACCACACAAACTGAATCCCAGCTATCACCACCTTGTGAACAATATTCTTTCGCTGGAAAACTTCCGATTCACATTTCGGCGTGTGGATATTGCGTGCACCTTAATATGCACTCCTCCACCGGCACACGTATTCTCATTTGGCCACCTTGCCTAACGAAAATCGCTTCACACCGGTCCATACGTGAGTCAAGTGGAAAAGAGACTCTCTGGCCAGGAGGTCTCACAATGCATTCAAACAATGGCTGCTAGCTAGCGCGCTACTTACTTAGTGAACTTTTGAATGCTGCCGTGTAGTCCTTCAGCCAGAACGCGAGGAGCACAACTGCCACCAGAAAGTTGTGATTCCTTCTGTCTCTCGCGTGGAGGATTTTCCGCGAACAGGCTTTAGTGAAGAACGAAAAAAAACTTCGTTTCTTCCGTAGGTCGTCCCAATCAAAGCGCAGATTTGACGCGCATCTCAATGCGGGTCTCCCGTCGAAAAAATCATAAACGGGTCAATCGCCAGGAGCTTCTTTAGCTCCCGTCTCGCTTTGACTGGTCACCCAGGTTGTGGTCCTCGAGCAAAGGCTGGTCGACGTAGCACGGGTTTTTCGGCACCAATTAATGTCCGGTTAAAACTTCGTTTGTCTTTCCTGGTTCGCGCATTGTCTGGAGTTCACTTGATAAAAATATCAGCAAGTACAATAGATGGTGGACAAACATCTACTTTATTCTAATGAGGCAGAGAAAGCACTTCTCCTCTCGGTGGGACGAAGACATGAGCACAAGAGCACAAAGAAGCAAAGAGAAGGCAAGAGAGAGAACGAGCTCCCGCTCCAAGTTTTTAAACATACAGAGTGGCGATCTGTTGTCCAATCAGTTGCGAACAAGTCGACCTTTCCCGTCCAATCGGTTACGAGCAATTCAGTGTTGGGCGGGTCTTAGATTGAAGTTGGAGCTGTTGCTTTTTTCCTTCCACGGCTATTGAACTAATAAGACTGATAGTTTTATTTAACTAAATTAGACTGAAATTAACCGTGCACAATTCATAATATATACTAAGCTAAACATGAAAAAACATATGTTTACTAATATAAACATGAAATAACGTAATATGTTTACTAATGTGCATAAACACTCTATCAATGAGAAATATTATAATGACTATGTGATTTTCATGGAGGATATAATAAGAGGTGATGCTGAAAGGGTCCCAGTGACAGAAATAGAAAGTCAAACATCATGGTATATCCCTCACCCTGGAGTTGACCATCCCAAAAAGCCTGGAAAGATTCGAGTTGTTTTTGATTGCTCGGCAAAGTTTAGCAACACGTCCCTCAATGAGTATCTGCTGACTGGACCAGACCTCACAAATACCCTCGTTGGTGTTTTGTGTCGTTTCAGAGAGGGAAAGGTGGCTATTATGTGCGACGTGGAGCGTATGTTTCGCCAGTTTCATGTTGCACAGCAAGACCAAGATTACCTCCGATTCCTGTGGTGGGACAAAGGCAAGATGGAAGATCCACCATCAGTGTATCGTATGAAGGTCCACTTGTTTGGTGCTGCGTCTTCGCCAGGATGTGCCAACTTTGGCCTCAAGCACTTGGCGTCAGAAAGAGAAACACAGTTCAGTGAGTTGACAGTAAGATTCATTCAGCGCAACTTTTATGTTGACGATGGACTGACAAGCGTCGACAGTGAAACTAAAGCAATCCAACTTATTCAAGAAGCGAGAGAACTCTGCAGAACTGGAAAGCTTCGCTTACACAAGTTCCTCAGTAACAACAAAAGGGTGATCGAAACGATCCCCAAGGAAGAACGTGCTGAAGGAGCAACTGACCTGGACATGTCCCTTGGAGAACACAAAATGGAACGAGCTCTCGGGATCCAATGGTGCATCAGTTCAGACAAGTTCCAGTTTAGAGCTACAGTTAAGGTAAATCCTTCTACCAGAAGAGAAGTGTTGGGTACAGTAGCCTCAGTCTTTGATCCTCTTAGATTTCTCTCCCCTGTCATCCTAATGGGAAAGCTGATTCTACAAAGGATGTGTCACGACAGAATAGGTTGGGACGAGCCACTACCTGATGAACTCAAGCCACAGTGGAAAGCCTGGCTGGCAGACCTCCACAATCTCCCTTCCATAGAAATACCACGGCGCTACGCGCCATGAACAACTAAGGAAGTTCAGCAGTATGAACTTCACCATTTTTCCGATGCCAGCTCATCCGGATATGGTGAATGTTCCTACCTTAGAACGGTTTCCAAGTCTGGAGTAGTCCACTGCACTCTAGTCATGGGAAAAGCAAGAGTCGCACCGATAAAAATAACAACAATCCCAAGATTGGAACTCTCTGCGGCAGTAGTGGCCACGAGAATAAGTGATCTGCTTAAACAAGAGTTGGAATTGGAAGGCCTCCAGGAATACTTTTGGACCGACTCAAAGGTTATCCTTGGCTACCTCAATAATGATGCAAGGCGGTTCCATGTGTTCGTAGCTAATCAAATCCAGCGGATCAAATCAAGCACAGAACCAAGTCAGTGGCGACATGTTGCTTCCGACGTCTTCCCAGCTGCTGACAATAGAGTTAGAAGAGTTAAGCCTTTAGTCAGTGGCACAACATTAGACAGAAAAGGCAAAAGCACATTGCAGCCACATTATGTCGTGAGGGCTAGATACAAAACAGTTCTATGGCTAGACACAGGGTAGAGAATGCACTGCAGTCTTTTTGTTTTGCTTTGTTTAAAAATATATATGCATTGTAAAGGGTTCAAGAATCACTGTGTGATTGGTGGGAGTGTAACTGCAGCTCATGCATTTGTTTATGACCGATGTCCCGTAGTTGACCAGCAGATGGCTGTGCTTTATTTTCTTAACATTGCGTTGGGCTTTTGTGACTTCCGGTAGAGATTTACTTCCTGCTCTATGGTATTTAAGTTTCATTTTACTAAGAAGAAGACGGCGAGGATCGACAAGCTTTATCGCTGCGCTGTGTAGCAAGGAAAAGAACAAAGACCAAATACTTCTATTTCGGACAGAAAGCGGGCAAAGTGGTTTGTACAATTTCGTTGCATACGTTTTATTTCATTGATGTGGGGTCCAAATGTTTGTGTGTAAATAACCGATATTTTATACTTGTTTATAGTTCTACGGTGGTGGTGGTGATGATGGTGATGACGTTGCTGTAAAATCACATTAAAGAATAACCATCTGTACAAAGAAAGTCCTTTGTTCGAAATGGAGTTACAATCGTACTAAACGGTACTAATTATACATAAAAAGACTAGAAATGTGCAAGGGAAATGAAAATAGTATCGTAATAAGCGGTACTATCGATATAACTGATATCCATATAACTTTACCCCTCCATGAGTCGTCACCTTACCGTGGTGGAGGGGTTTGTGTGTCCCAATGATCCTAGGAGCTAGGTTGTCTGGGGCTTCATGCCCCTGGTAGGGTCACCCATGGCAAACAGGTCCTGGGTGAGGGACCAGACAAAGTACGACTCAGAAGACCCCATATGATGAAAAAGAGAAATGGATTCAGTTTTCCCTTGCCCGGACGCGGGTCACCGGGGCCTCTCTCTGGAGCCAGGCCTGGAGATGGGGCTCGTTGGCGAGCGCCTGGTGGCCGGGCCTACACCCATGGGGCCCGGTCGGGCTCAGCCCGAAGAGGAAACGTGGGTCCCCCTTCTCAAGGGCTCACCACCCATGGGAGGGGCCAGAGGGGTCGGGTGCAATGTGAGCTGGGCAGCAGCCAAAGGCGGGGACACTGGCGGTCCGACCCTCGACTGCAGAAGCTAGCTCTGGGGACGTGGAATGTCACCTCTCTTACAGGGAAGGAGCCTGAGCTGGTGCACGAGGTTGAAAAGTTCCGACTAGACATAGTTGGGCTTGCCTCCACACACAGCCTGGGTTCCGGTACCAGCCCTCTCGAGAGGGGTTGGACTCTCTTCCACTCTGGAGTTGCCCACGGTGAGAGGCGTAGAGCAGGTGTCGGCATACTTATTGCCCCCCGACTCGCCGCCAGTACATTGGGATTCACCCCAGTAGACGAAAGGGTTGCTTCCCTCCGCCTTCAGGTGGGGGGACGGGTTCTGACTGTTGTCTGTGCATATGCACCAAACAGCAGTTCAGTGTACCCATCCTTTTTGGAGACCTTAGGGGGTGTGCTGGAGAGCGCTCCCCCTGGGGACTCCCTTGTTCTGCTGGGCGATTTCAATGCTCATGTGGGCAATGACAGTGGGACCTGGAAGGGCGTGATTGGGGGGAATGGCCCCCCCCGATCAGAACAGGAGTGGTGTCTTGTTATTAGACTTCTGTGCTCAACACGGATTGTCTATAACAAACACTTTATTCAAACATAAGGGTATCCATATGTGCACGTGGCACCAGGACACCCTTGGTCGCAGTTCGATGATTGACTTTATAGTTGTATCATCGGATTTGCGGCCTCATGTTTTGGACACTCGAGTGAAGAGAGGGGCGGAGCTGTCAACTGATCACCACCTGGTGGTGAGTAGACTCCGTTGGTGGGGGAAGATGACAGTCCGACCTGGAAGACCCAAACGTGTTGTGAGGGTTTGTTGGGAACGTCTGGCAGAATCCCCTGTCAGAAGGAGTTTCAACTCCCACCTCCGGCAGAACTATACACATGTCCCGGGGAGGTGGGGGACATTGAGTCCGAATGGACCATGTTCCGTACCTCCCTTGCTGAGGCGGCAAATCAGAGTTGCGGCCGTAAGGTGGTTGGTGCCTGTCGTGGAGGCAATCCCCGTACTCGCTGGTGGACACCAGTAGTAAGGGATGCCGTAAAGCTGAAGGAGTCCTACCGGGCTTATATAGCCTGTGGGACTCCAGAGACAGCTGACACGTATCGACTAGCCAAGCGGAATGCAGCCTCGGTGGTCGCCGAGGCAAAAACACGGGCATGGGAAGAGTTCGGTGAGGCCATGGAAGCCGACTTCCGGACCGCTTCGAGGAAATTCTGGTCCACCATCCGGCGTCTCAGGAGGGGAAAGCAGTGCACCACTAACACTGTGTACAGTGAGGGTGGGGCGCTGCTGACTTCGACTCGAGACGTCGTGAACCGGTGGGCAGAGTACTTCGAAGACCTCCTCAACTCCACCAACACGCCTTCCTTGGAGGAAGCAGTGTCTGGGGACTCCGAGGTGGGCCCTCCGATCCTTGTGACTGAAGTCACCAAGGTGGTTAAAAAGCTCCTCGGTGGCAAGGCCCCGGGGGTGGATGAGATCCGACCGGAGTTCCTAAAGGCTCTGGATGTTGTGGGGCTGTCCTGGCTGACACGCCTCTGCAACATTGCGTGGTCATCGGGGAGAGTGCCTCTGGATTGGCAGACCGGGGTGGTAGTCCCCCTTTTTAAAAAGGGGGACCGGAGGGTGTGTTCCAACTACAGAGGGATCACACTCCTCAGCCTCCCTGGAAAGGTCTATTCAGGGGTCCTGGAGGGGCGGGTCCGTCGGAAAGTCGAGCCTCAGATTGAGGAGGAACAGTGTGGTTTTCGTCCCAGCCGCGGAACAGTGGACCAGCTCTACACCCTTAGCAGGGTCCTCGAGGGCGCATGGGAATTCGCCCAACCACTCTACATGTGTTTTGTGGACTTGGAGAAAGCGTTTGACCGTGTCCCTCGTGGAGTTCTGTGGAGGGTACTTCGGGAGTATGGGGTACAGGAGCGGCTGATACGGGCCGTTCGGTCCCTATATGACCGATGTCAGAGTCTGGTTCGCATTGCCGGCAGTAAGTCGGAATCGTTTCCAGTGAGGGTTGGGCTCCGCCAAGGCTGCCCTTTGTCACCGATTCTGTTCATAACCTTTATGGACAGAATTTCTAGGCGCAGCCGAAGCGTTGAAGGTTTCCGTTTTGGTAGCCTCAGTATAGCATCTCTGCTTTTTGCAGATGATGTTGTACTGTTGGGGCCTTCAAGTGGAGCTCTCCAACTCTCGCTGGAGCGTTTCGCAGCCGAATGTGAAGCGGCTGGGATGAGAATCAGCACCTCCAAATCTGAGACAATGGTACTCAGTCGGAAAAGGGTGGAGTGCCCTCTCCGGGTCGGGGAGGAGATTTTGCCTCAAGTGGAGGAGTTTAAGTATCTGGGTGTCTTGTTCACGAGTGAGGGTGAAAGGGATCGAGAGGTCGACAGGCGGATCGGTGCGGCGTCTGCCGTGATGCGGACTTTGTACCGATCTGTCATGGTGAAGAAGGAGCTGAGCCAAAAAGCAAAGCTCTCAATCTACCGGTCGATCTACGTCCCAACCCTCATCTATGGTCACGAGCTATGGGTTGTGTCCGAAAGAACGAGATCCCGGATGCAAGCGGCCGAAATGGGCTTTCTCCGTCGGGTGTCCGGGCTCTCCCTTAGAGATAAGGT